>NW_028279476.1:0-224517 GCF_059751315.1 Micrasema longulum | reverse complement strand
TGCACATACCTCGTGTGCCTAATGCTCTCAAATGCAAGGATTGGTTTCTATTTGCATAAACCAAACTTCACGGGGTAAGTTAGTAATGAAAACTCACACTCCCAATTGACGTTATCATTTTCCTTACCAAATTCGAGCTTATGCAAAATTCTAGCCCCTTTAAAATAACACAAAAACCCTTTAGCTTAGTTAAATAATTCATAATTTCAAATTGTACAAAAACACTAGAATATCATGTTAATGAACCCTATTTTTATATTTGAAAAAACATTTTTTTTGTAGATATGCGACCGCATTCGGAACCACGGTTGGACCGTGGAGCAGGACAAAGCCGGCCGTATGGGGCCACACGCGTTCAAAGGAGATCAGTGGGTCGGATACGATGACAAAGCCATGATTCGGAAGAAGACAGAGTTTGTCAAACATCTCAACCTCGGAGGAGCCATGGTCTGGGCGTTGGATTTGGATGATTTCAAAAACAGGTAAAGCTTTTCCATCCATTCAAAGAACAAGTAAAGTTCTTTAGAAAAGTGCATGGAGCTGTCAATTGACAATAAGATGATTTATTTGAATACCTAATATAATAGTTTTAATTTGAACCATATGTATTATGAAAAACACGGAGCAAAATTGTCAGAATAATTGGAAGAACCAAATGAAGAGTGGTCTAAGGGAATTGGTTTCATTTGAAAAATATTTTTTACGACCTACATTGTCCTTTTGGGGAAAATAAATATTAAAGCATTGAAAGATTTATAAAACTAACCATATGCACTAATAAATCAAAGAATAAAAATAGTAATAATACTAAATAAAATAATGCTGTAAAAATATATAAGTTATTTTGATAATATCATTACAGAACTATTTAGATAAAAAAGGATACGTTTATAAACTATATATGAATTGATTTTAACTAGCTAAAAGGATCTGCATTAGCTCAAATCCGATTTGTCATATTATTGTAAAAGGTCACAATAATGATATAACATGACAATGACTAAAGTATAAAATTTTGAAATAATTTAAATTTAAATACTGAGTAATTTTTATTATTTTCTAATTCCACCAATTTTAATAAAATCTTCTTATTAATATTATAACCGCTTGCTTTAGTTGCGGAGAAGGTCACCATCCGCTACTGAGCACCATCCGAGATGTCCTGAAGGACGCTACAGGTCCCGAGCCCGAGGAGGAGGTCCAGGAGGCCGACAGGGAACCACCCCCGCCGCCCCCGCCCTCGCCCCCACAGGCCGTGGAGTCCGAAGAGGACGCAGGGCAGGATGAGGGGGCCCTCGCAGCGGAAGGAGAAGGCACAGATGGCTACAAGATGGTGTGCTACTTCACCAACTGGGCGTGGTACAGGTGAATATAATCACTTAACAGATTTTGGTCAGAGAGGTGTTCCAAAGCTCTATAAGTTAACGTCTAATCTCTATGCAAAAATTTATTCCATTTGGAGAAAACAAGCTGAAACAAGATCTGTCCAAAGGACGCTCTGGAGAACTTCTCGTAATAAGCAATAATACCAAAATTGAAAAAAATTCCCAAATGATGTTCAGGCTCATCAGTATAAAAAAACAAACTTCATGCCCAGGGTCAAGCTTGAGAAGAACTGTCAAGTGGTTAATACCACCAGGGTGCAATAACATAAATATTTTGTGTACATATTTCCAGTTATTAAAACAGTCTAATACCAAATTTAATCATCGAGGATTGTTATCAAGTAGAGAGGTTCCGCTAGTTTTGAAATCTACAGATGGTGATAAAACTTTAATTATATATTTTAGGCCTCTCAGATCCGTACTGATGATGTTTTTCTGGGTTTTTTTCTGACATAGGAGTGCATTATCTGGGCTAATGATGGATGCTGCAATGTTATCCGAAACATCAGGAAGAAGAAACAACAGACAACAGACAGCACACAATATCTAAATATCTTCAGTAAAATATTATGGATGCTCGATACATCGTGGGTGAAATTACAGTAATAATTGAAACCACTTAGCACCTTGTGCTTCAATATTTCATTTTTCATTATTTCATATCTGCTCCCTAGTTGGAGCATATGGTGTTCACAAAGATCCTCCAAGCATCTCTGTCGGCAGTCAGTTCCTGTGCATTCTCCCAAGTCAGATTCGCGTCCCGTAGTTTTGACACGAACTGCCGACAAACAGTCAGCAGTGGACATCCAGGACATCGAGAACCTGATGCCTTGTAAAGTAGGCAAGCGTGGTTAAGGCTCTCAGGAGGCATCCGCAGCACATGGCCAAGCCAACCGTATCGCCTCCGCTTGATCACAGTTGTCACCGGAGTTTGCTGCGTCCGTTCTCTTATTACTTTATTCCTCACAAAGTCAAACCACCGCACACCCAAGATTCTTCTGAGACACCTATTCTCAAAACTCGGAATTTTGCTGCTTTGGGCCCTAGTGAGGTGCCACGATTCGCATCCGTAGAGGAAAATAGGTGTTATGCTGGCGTTATATAGGCGGCATTTGGTTTTCACTGAGTAAATATCCAATCTCTAGACAGCCTTCATACTGTTAAATGTGGCGCCTGCTATTCCTAGCCGCACTCCTAGTTCTTTTTGAAAGCTGCCATTTTCCGTAACATTTACTCCCAGGTATTTGAAACTCTCGACCCTTTCGATGACTTGGTTTGACAGAGTTAGGGGATTTTGGGCATCAAGGCATGAAGTGTTACACAATAAATGGATTTTAAAACCCATGCATGCGGAGTACCTATTTAGGCTATCTACAGTGGCCTGAAGACCCCTGACTGAATTGTCAATAATAACCGCATCATCGGATATTCCTCGATCTAGTGGAATTGACTTTCTTAAAATGAAGTCCATGAGGATTATAAAAAGGATCGGTGCAAGGACGCAACCTTGACGAACTCCGGTGGTGGTATCAAACCAATCTGTGACAATATCGTTGATTCTGATTCGGCATTTGCTATTTGAGTGAAGGGCTTTGATAATTTCGGCTAGTTTTATAGGCACCCCATATGATTCAAATATTTAAATATATATTTTCAGAGTATGGGTCTGTGCGGACTGTCAAACGCTTTTTCATAAACATTTCAAAATATTACATGCACAAAAAAATCTCCATCGTTTTTAAGTTTATTTATAATTATAATAATAAAAATACTTAATAGTTTTATTCCACTTTTATTTATAATTTTTTTATACATTTTTTACCAGTGACCGGGTTTCGTCGTGACCGACATCATCAGACTGGTGGGAGACTAAACAAATTTCTATGTTATATACAAGTGCAAGCAGGGGTTGTAAATCATGATTTTATATAATTATGTAAATAAAAGAATTTAAATTAAAATCATTTAAGTATAAGGTAATAACAATTATAAGAATATAAGTTTTGTTTGAATGTAAATAATAAAAACTATAAAGTATAAAACTATAAAGTATTTTTATTATTATAATTAAAATGCAGTTCCACCAAGAAATGTCAGTAGAAAAACTCAATATATAAAGTTTATTTATATTCGTGGATTTAACTCTTTTTACAATTGTGTAGAAAATAATCTACTGATTCTTCATTTCAGACAAGGACCTGGCAAATATCTACCGAGTGACATAGATACATCTCTCTGTACTCACGTCGTATATGGATTCGCAGTTTTAGATACTCAGCTTTTGACACTTAAACCACACGATTCATGGGCTGATATTGATAATAGTAAGTTAACCTCATTTTTATAAGAAAATATGTTCGAAGTTTTTACAAACTAATTAAACTAACTAAAGTAAGATCATGAGACCCATAATAAATAAGTTGTAAACATTATTTTTCTACAGAATTCTACGAAAAGGTGACAGGATTAAAAAGCCGTAAGGTGAAGGTGCTTCTTGCTCTGGGAGGATGGAACGATTCTGCCGGAGACAAGTACAGTAGACTTGTAAACAATCCGACGGCTCGCCGCAAGTTTGTACTGCATGCTTTGGAGTTCGTACTCGCCAACAACTTCGATGGACTCGATCTTGACTGGGAATACCCAGTATGCTGGCAGGTTAGTATCAATGAGAAATGTATTTTAAAATGGTATGGAACTTTTGACTTTTGATACAGTGAGAGGCAAATAGAAATGAATGAGTTAATCCATTCTGGAAATCGGTTTAGATTTAATAACGATCAAAACTTAATAAACCATCGGAGTTAATAATACTAAAGTGCCCAAGAGAGTGTGGGAAATTAATTAATACTTCAAAGATGATAAATAATCGTTACAGCTTATCAAAATTAAAATTAATTTCTGCCTTCAACACTTTCACTTATTTATTGTGTATGCAGATAATTGGTAGAATTCTGTATTAAAATTTGGTAAAGTTTCCAAAATAAAACAATTTATTGGATTTAATTCTACTTTTATTTTTATTTAATATATGTGACGCGTTTTGTCTTGTTTATGACATTATCAAACTGACTTAAATATCTACGGAGTATCCTTTTATACTAACAATAATTATACACTAACATTCACTTATGTTGCCATAGTTTAGAATTGTCCCTTCCACTTATTTCTTCTAATTCTTTATGTACCCAATAAAGGAAAATAACTGGTTTTTTTTCAAAATCACAATGACACACATCAGACATAAGAGAGCACGGGAAAATAAGCTCATCAGCCAGAAGCTGCATGTCTATAATCAACCCTGTAAAAATGTCTGGTAATATATAAATCTGTTTATTTAACAGGTGGAGTGTGGGAAGGGCCCTGCATCAGATAAAGAAGGATTCTCCGCTCTAGTCAAGGAGTTACGTGAAGCATTCCGCCCTCACAATCTACTGTTGTCAGCTGCAGTTTCTCCCAATAGAAAGGTCATTGATGCAGGTGAATATCAGGATATCACCCTAAAGTTAGTACTTCTGTTCGTAGTTTTCAATATTATTACAATTTTTACACAATGTTTTTCCAGGGTACGATGTTCCTGTACTCTCAGAGAATTTGGACTGGATTGCAGTAATGACTTATGATTACCACGGACAGTGGGACAAGAAAACCGGCCACGTTGCTCCGATGTATGATCATCCTGATGATGTTGACAAAGCTTTCAATGTTGTAAGTAAAGTGAACATTTAAATTACTCTAAACACAGTTTTCACTTTTATAAAATTACAAAAAAAAAATTTAGATAGGAATAAAACTCTTATTTTGCTTCCAGAACTACACAATTCATCACTGGATCATGCGTGGCGCAGCTCCCTCTAAGCTGGTGCTCGGTTTGTCTCTGTACGGGCAATCCTTCTCCCTCGCAGCTGCTGACAAGAACGGACTTAACAGTCCGACGTACGGAGGAGGAGAGGCCGGAGATTCTACGAGAGCTAGAGGATTCTTGGCCTACTATGAGGTAAAGTAACATTAATAATTAAAAACTGAACAGTAAATTATGAAACACAGGGGGATTTTTTTGTTTACTATTTTTCTATTAATATGTATTTCGTTGATATGTAATTATGCTTTATTTTTTTAATACTCTGTTTTATTTTTATGTTTATTGTAAGAAAACAAAAAAATTTAAATAAAAAAAAACACTATTTATAATATTGTCATTCTCAGATATGTGAACGAGTACAAACTAAGAACTGGGCTGTGGTGAGGGATTCCCGTGGTCGTATGGGCCCATATGCCTTCAAGGGAGACCAGTGGGTCTCGTTTGACGATGTTCCAATGATCAGACACAAGGTAGTCCTCCTGTTTTATCAACTATCAATCATCTAAATATCTATCTAACTAACTTTTTTGTTACCCAACCTAACCTAACCTTTAGGTTTATCTTGATATAAAATACATATTATCTTTCCCTAAACATTTTTTGGCAGTGTTAGTAATTTAATAACTGCTGAGCTTTTTGATGAATTAGAAATAAAAAGCAACTAGGTACATTTTTTATCTGATTTAAAATCTTTGCTTCAAAATCTATCTTAATTACTTAAAAATATTATCATACTAAATTATAATTCTGGCTTTTTGCTGACGATAACAAGATACTTAAGCTAATTAAAAATATTGATGACTGTGTCAGACTCCAAGAAGACATAAATGCATTTCATACTTGGTGCAAAACTAATAACATGGAACTTAACATCGATAAATGCAAAATTATTTCATACCATAAATGTAAACATCCTTTTATTTTTGATTATAAACTTAATGGCCAAGTTCTTTCGATTGTCACCTCTATAAGAGATCTTGGAGTGATCCTAGATAATAAACTAACTTTTCTGGAACACTTTGATAATAAAGTAAACAGATCCTTAAAAATTTTAGGCTTTATTAATAGAACTACGTCTGATTTCCAAAGTATGCTTACACTTAAAACACTTTATTGCTCTTTAGTTCGCCCTATTCTTGAATATGCATCTGTAATCTGGTCCCCTCATTATGCTGTTCATATCAAGCGCCTTGAATCAGTTCAACATCGTTTTATAAGAAAAATTGCATGGAAGATGGGATTGGAAAGAGGAGACTATTCATATTCTGATATGGAGAGGTTTTTAAGCATATCAAGTCTTGAAAAACGCAGATGCATTGCAGATATAATCTGCATGTATAAAATTATGAACTGTCTCATTGATGCCCCTGAAATTTTGCAAAAGATTCTTTTTAACGTTCCCACCCGTAGACTAAGAAATAATGAAATGCTTTTCCTCGGTCACTACAGGACCAATTATGGTGCACAGTCGCCTTTGCCCAGAATGATCAGGCGGGTGAACGATCATCAAGATCTTGATTATTATGGTGTAAGGATGTCTTTCTTTACAAATCAGCTAAAGAATCTGTATAGTTAGCCTATGCTTTTTACTTAATCTAAAAAATCTATCATCTGTCTTTGCTGCTTATTTCTGTTCCTTATATTTTTTTATTCCTTTGTAAAAATTTCTTTTAATTGTAATGTTTATAATGGACTTTGTCCGTAAATAAATAAATAAATAAATAAATAATATTTTATGTCTTCGTTGCAGACTTCTTACTTAAAAGCTATGGGTTTGGCTGGCGGAATGGTGTGGGCACTCGACTTGGACGACTTCCGCAACACATGCGGCTGTGAAAAGTATCCTCTCCTGAGTGCTGCTGCTCGGGAGCTCGGCCTCATCTCCACTCCACAGCCACGCTGTCAACTGGAGTCAGCTTCAACAGGTAAATTAGATATTTTATAGTAAAATTCGTAAACCAAATGTATAAACACCGTTTATACTTGTAGTTTGGCATTTTTAGATAGATGCTCTGATGTAATGCATGAAGTAAGTAGTAAGTAGCAAGCATAAGTTACTACTTACTTCATGCAAATTATTCCTTCGGGTATTTTTGCAGAAATCACAACTACTGAGACACCAATATACGAACCTGTAGTTACTAAACCATCAGCAACTCAGAAGCCAACAGTTATCTCTTCAGTAACGGTAAATAAAATATTTCTTACAAATCACAAACTTGGCTCGTAATATACCTCTGGCCTCTCAATAATTACCATATTTTCCTAGGTTCCATCATCATCAGGCGGACCGTGTTTAGGTCGTATTTTTGTTGCCGATCCAAATGACTGCAACAAATACTTCCTTTGTAATCAGGGAGTTCTCACTTCACAGAACTGTCCATCTGGTTTACATTGGAGTGTGGTAAGTGCATATAATTTATACTCCCATTCCTGACAAAAGGTTTTACATAATTGCATGATAAATATGGTACAAATTTATGGCATAATTGTGATAAGACTTTATTTTTTAGGATCACTGCGACTGGCCATCAAATGCCCGCTGTAAGGTAACCGGTGTAGGTCCCTCGGGGACTACCTCCTCTCCAGTCCAAACTACCACCCGTGTGCCCTTCACTACTACGCGAGCGACCACCACCACCGAAGTAGCGATTCCTGGACGACCCGATGTAACCACTCCGGCTGGCCAAATGGTTGTCTGCTACTTCACTAACTGGGCCTGGTACAGGTAAATAAAAAAAATCCCAACAAATTCAACAAGAATACATAGAAAATAAAAATAGTTAAGGATGCCTACGCTCATAGTTTGTGTGACAATGGTATCCCTAAATTGTACTCTAAATATTTCAATGACACTTCTTTTTAGACAAGGCAATGGAAAATATACTCCCGAGGATATCGACTCAAAACTCTGTACCCACATTGTGTATGGTTTTGCTGTCCTCGATAGCACCAAGCTAACTATAACACCACACGACTCCTGGGCTGACATTGACAATGGTAAGACATTAAAAACGTTTAGTTGATTTGATGAAAATCTTCGTAGGATACCTATTTATTTTTAAATTAGAACCATTAATTAAAATATAATTCCGTTGACTATTGGCATTTTTTAAATATCGTCATTGTTCTTTTAGATTTCTACGGAAAGGTAACCGCCCTCAAGAAGAAGGGAATCAAAGTCCTGATAGCCATCGGAGGCTGGAACGATTCTCTCGGTGACAAGTATTCCCGATTAGTTAACAATCCTTCCAACAGAGCTCGCTTCATAACCAACGTGGTAGATTTCATTGAAAAATATCACTTTGATGGACTTGATCTGGATTGGGAATACCCCAAATGCTGGCAGGTTAGTATTACAAAAATCGAAGATAAACGATTCCTTATAATTAATAGAGATGATAATTTTATGCAAATATCTAATTCCAGGTGGATTGTAATGCTGGTCCCGCTTCAGATAAGGCGGCATTTGCGTCATTTGTTAAAGAGTTGCGACAGGCATTCGATCCGCATAGATGGCTCCTATCAGCGGCTGTGTCAGCCAGTAAGATGGTCATCGATGCTGCCTACGATGTGCCTTCTCTCGCGAGGGATTTAGATTGGATTGCAGTCATGACGTATGATTATCACGGCCACTGGGATAAAAAAACTGGACACGTCGCGCCATTATATTTCTATCCTGGAGATACTTATGATTACTTTAACACGGTAAGTTAAATTAAGTTTTTGTTTTTCTTTAGGTTTTTGACGATGACAATTTAAAAATTACACTAGTCTAGAAAGGTAACTACTAAGGACTGAATAAATTAAAATAATTAAAGAATAATCATCATTTTATCTAAACAGTATGGTGTCATTCGATTTTGGTTTAATTTTTTTAGGATATTATTTAACCTGAACATGGTGATATTTATATAATTTATTTATAGTGACAGTTCATCAAGTGAATAAATGTATAAAATATGTACATATATTCACTTGATGAACTGTAGTAGTAGTTCTAGTATTTTATACATATATGTATTCTTCTCGATCAGATCTCTCTTTAATAAGATGAGTATTTATTTTCTAGAACTTCTCTATCAACTATTGGATTAGTAAGGGCGCCCCACCCAGTAAACTGGTATTGGGGGTTCCTCTTTACGGACAATCCTTTACCCTGTCCGACCCGAACCAAAAGGGAATGAATGTGTTGGCTGCAGGAGCCGGCGAGGCGGGAGAGTTCACCAAGGCTGCTGGGTTCCTCGCCTACTATGAGGTAATATATTATATAAATAATGAGGAAGTTCAGTGCTATGGGAAAGGGGGTATAAAAAAGATTTTCTTAAATGTGGTTATATTTAGATCATTTAATTGTTCAGCTACGTTTCTAGAAATGTATGAAAAATTAATAAAAATGATTTTAAAAACCATTAAACTTGCACATATATTATTTTTTAAATTACACCGATGGAAATAATCCCTTCTAAAATCTAATTATATTCCATAATATCCATATGATTTTTCTCAAGCATGTGTGTTTTGTGATGTGATTCAAAAGTGTAATTTTTACAAAATTACAACTTGTTGGGCTGAAATTTTAAGTAGTAGAACTATTTTTCGCTCAAAAGTTTATTTAAATGTCATCTTTTATTGCAAGGAAAGTGTTTATTTTTAAAACTAAACAATAACTTCGATTCCTCATTCCCAATTAATAAATAGTAATCAATTTTCTATGATTTTGCAGAGTTTGTTAAGTAATTCTCTGCCTTCTTAACTGATTTAGATTTGCGATCGCATCAAACGCGGTGGTTGGACTATAGAGCGAGATCCGTCGAGTCGAGTGGGGCCGTGGGCGAGACGTGGGCTCCAGTGGGTCTCTTTCGACGACTCGGCGCAGGTGGCCCGCAAGGCCAGGCTGGCGCGAGACCTGCGCCTGGGCGGCGCCATGGTGTGGGCGCTGGACCTCGACGACTTCCGGGACATTTGCGGCTGCGGACGCCACCCACTTCTGTCCTCTATCAACTCTGCACTCAAGGGCCTACCTGCACCTCCTTGTGATCTATGAGACTGTTTTTCCACTGCCTCTATAACTGTCTATACGGATAATGTTAAAAGGGAAGCAAAATGTTCCAAATCGAACAAAAAAAATTGATGAATTAATATTTTTACTTTAAGTAATAATTGTTTCAATGAAAGGATTTTTTTAGTAAACAATCTCAGAGATAAGTTCTTTTAAAAATGTAATATTATCATCAGCCCTTCAAGTACTCGAGATGATTTAAACCTTAATGGTAATCTATATTGAATAATTTTTATACCTCATTTATAAATCTAAGCCATAATGAGATATGAAGGTGATCTCTCGGAGTGCCATTTAGGAAAACACATAGTTCATACCAATTTTCCTCTATGATATGTTACTTCTAAATGAGAGTAACATTAATTTACCCTTTCTTTTGTATCCTAGAGTTATAAAGAACTGGTCTGCCATAATGATTGTATAATTTGATGTACAATCTGTTCCTGATCTAGAATATAATGTTAAGAGATATTTAAACTTTATTTTCCATTTTGACAATAAAGTAATGTTAACAAGTTTTTCCGATTGGGTAGCTACCTAATTCATAGTGTTATAATACAATGTATTCCTTTCGTCTTTATATTAAGTGTAATAAGCTCCTTTTCCTGTGTCTTCGGGGACCATGAGAAGATATGACGGAAGACAAGCTTATTGGAACTTTACTATCTATGAAAAATGACAATTATTTTGTACAATTATTATAAATAAATTTTATATGAAAGTAATTTGCTTTTAGTATTTATTGAAATGTAAACACAATTCCCTTTAAATTTATTTTTCATGAATCCAAAAATTCAACTAAAACAGAGGGTATGATAATATTTTTTATTACAACAAACATTATTCAATAAAAAGATGAAACTGCATTAACAAAAATTAAAAATGAGGTATAATAATGCTAAAATCACATGTTTATCTTTACATTAACTCGATTATGGCAATATAATATTTGCTTTCTCTATTTTAACCTTGCGTGCTGTGGCAGTATTGTGTACTTTACTTTGGTAAAGTACACAATATTTTTAATATGTTATTGCCGTAGATTTATACTATGGCTCAATGGTTAGTGGATTTTTGTACACTTCACACAGAGCGCGGGATCTTAGAAAAAAAAACATTTTTTAAATAAAAATTTATTTTTTAGATTTCAGTTTACAGCAATTTTATTAATGAAACTGAATTTTATGGGCCTGCCACACACTCGACGAGTGGCATGGGAAGTAGCGAGGAAAGAAGGCAGAGATGTAGTGTGGCAACATTACTCGTCATGCCGCACGTCATGTTCCTCGTCGTGCCCACCGCTCCCTATTTTGTCGGTTTTTGAGTGCGAGTCAAAGGACCGGCAATATGAGCGTGAGTGGATGGCCACATAATCGTGCGGTTGCAGCACGCATCGAGCGCTCACACAAGACGCACGCGTCATTTTTAATGATGTTTATTTCTTTGTATGACATTGATATAATTAGCTTTATTAAAAATGCATAGCACACAAGCTGCTACAGTTTCATCGTCCATTGTATAGAAAGACAAATGACAAGTGCGGAGTGATTAATTGCGCGAGTAGAGCAGTGCGTGGGCAGAGAGGGCAACATCAGGCAACAGGGCGGCAGCGCGAGGAGCATTAGGATGAGCAGCGCAATGGAAGGTTTTCGGACTGGACTGTTTTGAACTATTCGATGGTGTATAGCTACCAACTTATCACAATATGTGCCCTGCAGAAGCACTTGAAGAGCAAGGCTGATTAACTTCACTTGGAGTTGACAATACAATTACAAAAATTTGGCTACGGAATAATTAGAAGATTTACGATAATATGTATACATTACATAAATAACAAGATTTATCATTGAAATTTAATAACATCCATAAGTAATAAATAATTATACATAATTGACTAATAAAATAAATACTTATATTTAATTTTAAGTACACTATTTCAATTTTACGTTGAAATGAAACAATTAAATTTTGTTTTTAAAACACAACCTCAATAATAATTTACAATACAATAGTATTGTAAATTATTATTATTAATAAATATTTAATATTAATTGTGTCATTTTTAAAGTACTTAATGTGCTTTGCACAGACAATTCCTAAAAAACCTTTTAATAAACTAAAAAATATATTTGTGTTTCGTAAAATTGTTTGGCATATACCTAATAATATTTATAATAATTTTTTTACAAAATATTTAAAAAATTACTTGAAAAAGATTTAATTGTTTTTAATAAACCTGAATTTATAACATCTACTCGTAAGTATGCCTACAGCCATAGAATTAAGAATAGTCCAGAAGGAGCGTAGAATCATATTTGAATACCGATGTATGTATGATGTATTGAGTCCAATGACTGTGTCCGAAAATCCCCTCCCTTTGCCTCACTTTCACCGCGCGCATGCTTGAAGTCGCCGCGTAATGTTGCCAGATTGCGAAAAATATAACTATAACGCAAATGTAAGATAATTATATTTTTAAGAAATTTGTTGATTTCTCTAAAATCTTATTGTTCACGCGGAATCATTGATTGACACAACAGAGTAGATAAATAAAGGGTCATTTAATAAGAGTAATTGAATTAATGAACATTGAACTTAAAAAATTAAACATATTTTATTCGACATAAAACGGATATTTTTATGTCATGTTAAATAATATTTGATGTTTTAAAGATAATGTCAGTCAAATGTCCACCACGGCGTTGTTTAATCAAAGAGGTCTAATTTTCATTAGACCAGCAAAGTAGCGTAAAAAAATTTACTACTCTGGCAACACTAACAAAATGTCCATTTTGTTTTCTTTGACAATCCGACAGATGGAAAGACAATTTTTTTTTTTTAAAAAGCATTTGCTACTTACACATGCGACATCTATAAAGAAACTAATGGGTCAAAATGTAAAACTATTCCTTTAAGAGTAGTTTAGTCGCCTTCTGTTTGATGCACGTATGCGGTTTTTGGACTATTGTTAATTCTATGCCTACAGCATACTGAAATGATGATTTGATAAAATATTTTAATTTTAACAATTTATACCTGCACAAAAATAATACTTGCCTAAACAGGTACACGGAAGAATAATTCCCAATGTTTAGTTACAAATTCGTTCCAGGTATATTACCTATGGGAGATTATCGCATTGTAGCTCTTATAAAATTCAGTTACAATTAAAAGTAAAACAATATATTTGTGTCGAGGTCGAGAGAAGCTTCTCTAAATAAAGAAAGAAAAAAATCAAAGAAGCACTGTTAACATCAAAATGTTAATTTAAAAACACTGTTAATTTCCTAACATGAGACTAGTAATTTACTATGTTATTAAATTTTAATAACATAGATAAAACTCAGATCTTTTTAAAAGTTATGTCAAACTGCTCTATGTTATATTTTAGCCAAGTTGGATTTTGTATTTTGGTCTTTCTAAATGATAAGAAATTCTATAGTAAGAAGTTTAGATACCTAATGGTGACAGATATTGAATATCCTCTACAGACTAGGGATAATAATACTATGTATTGTATAATATCCGGAATAAAGCCATGGTATAATATATAATAGATTAGAGGTAATATTTTCGTAACTACTGTTGTCATAAATAAAAATATGACTTTTATTTTCCATTCTACAAATATTTTGAATCTTAAAACGATAATTTTATCACAGATGTTAAATGGATAGCAGGTGTAACAGCAAAGGATCACAAAACAATAACACGGAATGTATTATTAAAAATAAATATAAATTAGGGGTTGGCTGTTGTCATCTAATGGAAATAAACCCAAATGGTGAACACAATAAATAGAAAATTATAAATCAATTAATCATATCTGTGTTATCGTCATGTCACGCTATTTTTAGTATTTCAGGTAACAAAAATGAAACACGAATGTATAATACTAACACGGTTTGTGATACTTCTGTAAAAAGTTGGTGATAATTGGAGCTATAAAGTTAGGTTCAACCAGGTGAGAATGGTGCATACCTGGGACAGTATGGAATTCAAAATCTTTATTGTTAGTCTGCAGCAACTTAACCAAGTTATGATACTTTTCTTTTGGCTCAAAGTACGGACCATTCTCAAACTTGATGGCTAACATCGGTTGAGAAATATTTTCCGCCATGATATTTACATCTTCGTCTACTAAACCTAAAGTCAAACCATATTTCAACCTCGAATCGCGGATATAATAATGCTTAGAGCTATCTGCGGCCGACTGAACTGCTCCTCTCTCCAGTAAAATCGGAGCAGTTTCCTTAGTTACCGACATAGTTCCGCCTTTCACCATCCGTTCGATCAATTCTTCTTCGCAGTAAGATGGCGGTTCCGAATCGGTCATAACTCTCGAATCAGATAGTAAAAGATCATCCGCAGTTTTGCCTAAGTGCTCGACAGAACATTTCCTTCGCGTTGTTATGGGTTTGATATTATCCAGTAGTATGCAGAGCTCCGTCTGATTCGGGAAGCACGCCGCATAGGTGAAGGAGGAGATGGCGCCCATAGAGTGGCCCATCAGGGACACGGAGTCCCATCCAAAATACTTCACAACACGTCGTATATTAACCAAGTTATCCGGAGAGTGGTAGAACATCCCTAAAAATAAGGTTTTCATAAATACAAAAATACCTACATATTATCATCATTTTCTTAAAGGTAATTGCAAGGTATTGCAATAAAAAAAACTTATAAGGTAAATATTTCACATTGACCTTGCCACGAATCAAAATTTATATTTTTGGCAAAAATTCAAAATTGGTGGCAATTTATAATTAGTTGTAAAAAAACATCCCTCAAACTAATACACCAACTCACACTAGGCCACATCGAGGGTGACAACATCACTCTAGCAAAAGTAACTGACATGCACAATCACAACACGAATTTCACATCATTGCCATATACAGACAGTGAAAACAAAAATAGGACAATCTCAACTGTTAAACAACGGACTGAAAATATACAATGACCTACTGCGTATACTTTGGAAGTGCAATTTTATTATGGATACTAAGAAAAATAAATAGTCCCGCAATTGTCACAATTCAAAGCGATAGCATGTCTGGACTGTTCGCACTCAAATCTGTTAACTCCACGAATGCCATCATAAGCAACATTCAAAACTTCACTATGCTCTCAGTACACGAGGCATATATTCGATTTTGCTGGGTTGGAGCTCATGTTGGGAAAATCGGAAATGAGAGAGCGGATAAGCTAGCCAAGGCTGGTAGCAGACAAGGTAGACTGTAGAGTAAAAAAAGTGAATCCGTATTTTGATGAAGTCCCAATAAGACATGTAAGCTGGTCCCTTTCAAACGGTAAATTCAATGAGTGGAGCAAAATACGTACAAACTTTCGAGAAGCACAGACGTTTCATGCTTCCAAAATATTTCGGAACGTTCCACCGGACCCGACTAGGCGTCAATCGTAACAGATAAGCAACACCATCAATTCCATATCGTAATCCGCTACGAGACCCCGTACCCTCCTGCGGGAACGGTCAGCCTAAATTAGGTTATGCATTAAGTCATGTAGGTATCCATGTAGACGTTTGAAAACCCGTGCAAGCCTCACCATATGTACTGTATTATTTTTGTTTTTTTTTTAGAAAAGAAATATTTGCGTTTTTATTATTTACCCAAATATTTCATTTTGAGGGCCATTTTCAACAAGTTGTAAATAACTCACTATTAGAAAATGGAATCAAGTTGGGGTAGAGTGGGATTCGAACCACGGACCTTCGGTCCGTGAGTCCAAAACACTAGCCACGGGACCACAATCCGATTTTAAACTGGTGGTGAATGGTCTCTAGTAGAGTCAACATGATATAAGATTGTCTCACCATTGTCTCGATGTAACCACTTAATACTTGTACCTGTCTCATCCTATGTACTAATGTATTGCAATAAACTGTCTATGGTCTAGTAAACATGCCTGTTTAATAAGTAGATAGTCCCCCTACACCACGAGCAAAACAGGAGAGAAAGCCGTCCACTACAAAGTAAAAGAATCCACTACCTGAAAGGTCCCATGCGCTGACATTCCATGTTCTACTATTATTGCTCTGTCATCTCTACCGAGTCATGACTCGGGAGAGAGATTGAAACCTTATTTTATATACGTAACAATATATTCGATAAAACAAAAGCATGGTACAAATAATTTGCAACTAAAAAAAAGAAAAAATACTGCATATACTGAGGTTAACAACCATACAGAGTTACAGACATTCAAGACTGAAGTGAAAGACATTTTGAAACCTCTCTGAATAAAAATACAATCTAAAAAGTCGGGTTGTGGTCCAGCGGCTAGTGTCTCGGACTCACGGATCAAAAGTCCGTGGTTCGAATCCCACTCTACCCCAACTTGATTCCCATTTTCTAATAGTGAGTTATTTACAACTCATTGAAAATGGCCCTCAATATTAAATATTTGGGTAAATCATAAGAACGCAAATATTTATTTAAAAAAAAAAAAATTATAATTATAATTTTTAAAAAACCATGTTAGAAAAAAAGAATACAGTTATGGAAAAGCTAGGTGCAAACCTCAAACCTCCGATCCAAAATTGGCAACACTTCCGCCTGGTACCCACAGGGGGCCCACAATTCGACGCGTACCTGTATAAATATTGTAATGGTTCTCACCGTGAGGATATCGCGAAGACTTGCCGTGGCCCGGAAAGTCTATGGCAAGAACGGCGACGTCGCGTGGCAGCAGCTCCATGAGGGGGCGCCAAGTGTAGGCGTTGTCCTGCCAGCCATGCAGCGCCAAGATGGGGCGACGGTCCTGGGGGCCCCACCAGATGGCCGCAATGTGGCCCCACGGGGTCGGGATTGTTATCTCTTTGAACTGCAAAGTTTTTATTTATAACATACAATCTTTTACCAAGTATTTAAAAGCACTTCAATACACATGTATGTATTTTATATTTGAATTTTTAAATATTTTTTTTACTGATTATTTTAATTTTCATATTATTTTAACTAAATTTATTTATTTCATAAAATGAATATTTCAGTTAATCACAATTTGATTCTAGTTAAATTACAATATTTGGTCAATCATAAAAAACATTAATAAACAATACATGTAATAATTAATAGGAACCTCTCTAAATTTTCCTAAGTCTTTGGAACTCTTGTAGAATACGGGACAAGCATTCCTCGAAGAAACAGGAAATGAAGTATTACTGCAGAGACGTTTGGTGACATTGAGGGCCACTTGTCCACTCAGCTTTAATGACCCCATGACTGAAAATTCAAACTTTTACATAATTTATATCTTCACCTGGATTTTTTTTATTTAACATTTCGATGCAAACAAATCATCTCAATATTGGTTTCAATTTTATTCTAGAAATGTGAATTATTATACAGAACAATATTTTTATTATTCTTAGAAGTAGTGGATTTAAACCCCCGGTGAGTTTATCGTCATGCTAGTTACCATTGCAGTTGATTGAGATTACACGTTACAACACTCACCATACAACCTACCGCAGTTACCACCACTCTATTATTCTATTCTTCCATATTCCCTTCTCAAAAGGGTTTCCGTCAAAATATCAATCAAGTTATGTTGTTATTCATCATCATCATTCCCTTTCACTAAATGCAGCATATCTTGATCTTTTTTTTGTTACATGAAGGTAAGATGATCAGCTGTACACTTCAGGTCCAGGGCCCTGATTAAGTTTTCTAAATTAAATGCAGAATATGCATACAATTTTTTTCTCCTATACATGTTCCGTGCTTAAGTCGAGTGTCTTAACCACTACACCACGAAGGCCGCCTGTAATTATTAGCGCAAATAAATAAATAACACAATATTCTTAGCGCTAGTGCTTCTTTAAATATTTATGATGGAATATAATATTTTTTATTTTATTTTCTCCGCTTTATCGCACCGAGACTGTTTAATATTTTGGAAGAGTGTATTAAGCTCTCGAGGATAAAATCAATATGTAAGAGAGATTCAGGAATAAATTTTCCTCGAGGGAAGGGATTTAAGTTGAAAATTCCTTGATGATTTTCTAATTATTTGAATTGATTGTTTCATGTAAACCAAATGTTTGCCTTTTCATTTTATATTGATGAGCTAGGTGTTATTTTGTAATGTTATTTTTATTATATAATAATAATAAGTTTTTTTATCTAAATTAAATATACATACTTCCATAACACACACACACACCACACACACCACACTCCTAACACATAAAACGATAATAACACAAAAATGATTAATATTATCTGTATTCTAATTACATCTTGTTGTCCTTCTTAGAAATGTGTATCGTATATTGTGTTGTGTACTTAATTGGCGCTGTGTTAGTTTTATGCTTTTGGTAATAATTTTTATATAATATATAATACCATCGTATGCATAAAATTAATTAAATATAAATAAATTATATTATGGTTTTGCTATATTATTCATTTGAACTTAACAGAGGATTTTAGTCCCATAGAGTTGATACATCTAAGACTAAATATATGTTAGCAAGAAAGTCACAAATAAACTATGTACAGCAGGCAATTGATGTTGGATCACACCACATAGACAATGTCAACTCCTTTAAATATTTAGGTACTGAAATGACTAATAATAGCTATTATAGTACCGAGATTAGAGCACGGGTATCGGCAGCAAACATATGTTATTATGGCTTGTTTAAACATCTGGGATCCAAATTGCTCACTAGAAAAACTAAGACCATTATTTACAAAACACTACTCAGACTCCTCATTGCATATGGTGCCAAATGCTGGGTTATGACCAAAAGAGATGAAAATATGGTATTAGTATTTGAAAGGAAAATATTAAGGAAGATATTTGGTGCTGTCAACCAAAACGGAGTGTGGAGGAGACGTTTTAATTATGAATTAGAGACACTATGGCAAACCCAACATTGCACAATTCATCAAAATAAGAAGATTACAATGGTTGGGCCATGTGCACAGAATGAATGATAACCGCACCCCAAAAAATATTCTTTATACCACTCCGGAAGGCAGACGAAGCAGAAGCAGACCAAAATTAAGATGGCTGGATAATGTAGAAAGTGACATTAGAGCAATTGGCATGACAAACTGGATAAGAGCCGCAGGGTGCAGGAGGTAATGGAGACAGATTTCGGAGGAAGTCAGGGCCCACAATGGGCTGTAGCGCTGCAGATGATGATGAGAGTTGAGACTTGTAAATAAATATTAATAAATAAACATACTATATATTTTTTGGCGATAAAAACCATTGATTATTTTCAATCATGTATCTTATATTGACCTAATTTTTTTATTTGAATCAGCATTCACTTTGTGATAAATTATTATGAAATGTATCATTTCACTCAAGGAGTTAACACGCTTGCTGTAGAAATTTTTTGTTTCCAAATTAGAACATTGGTAGGTGGAAAGTATTAATTT
This sequence comes from Micrasema longulum, assembly GCF_059751315.1. Lineage (NCBI taxonomy): Eukaryota > Metazoa > Arthropoda > Insecta > Trichoptera > Brachycentridae > Micrasema > Micrasema longulum. Next base: position 204,789 of record NW_028279476.1, on the reverse strand, counting down.
AAACATAATATATCCAATTGATTGAAAAATGGGTCAGTTGTTCTCACTCTTTTAGTTTAAAATTATTTAAAATAAAAAAAACATTTCACACAAATAAAATTGAGAAGGTAAAAACATTTACCTGTAACAACATCTAAAAATCACAACAGTAAAATCACTAAAGGGTAAAAGGGCGAGTACACTTCACACTATTTGGGAAAAATTCACAAAAATGAAGTGAAGGCTTAAAAAACTCATATGAATTAAATTTATGAGAGAAAGATGTAAATATTTTTCTACTAGTTACTTTTATAAAATTGAAACTAATAAGAAAATTAAAAATAAATTAAGATGCAATTCCAAGAAACATACCTGTTAATCCAGAAGAAACAATTGAACGATGATGAAATATCAATACATTTTTACGCAAATTACACCAAGCACGTGTGACCTCACGAAGGCATCGGACTAAGACTAAAGTGTGGTGGGAAATTGCTAAATTCCGAACAAGACCTCGCTTGTCACGATACGCGATGACGATATATTGACTAAAAAATTGGAAATGGACTTTGAAGCTTGAAGTATGATGCTACGTCATGGTAGATGACTAAATAATACCGCAAAAATACCACGTGACGAAGCAGGAAATAATGTTATAAATGTATTAGAAATACTAGGCCCTCGGGTTATTTTTAAACCTCCCTAATTTTAAGCTGTCAAGTGTCATTTTTGACAGTAACTTTGATTATTGCCAGCCTAATACGATTTTATTTTATAATTTATAATGGCGAAAATTTTCTGTAACAACGGTGAAAAAATTATAAAAGTCTAGGCATTTACAGGGCTTATGACCTGTCGTTGGCTGGTTTATGTAGCCGCTTTACACACTGTCTAACATTCACCATTCTGCCTATCTTTATACATCCACATTTTCTCAACTCTTCTATCTGTTGACTTTTATGAAGTAAAAAATGTAAATGTAAAAGCCTAGATTTCCATGTTCCCTTCTCAAAATGTTTTCCCTCTCTGTTGCGACAAATATGTATATTTTTGACTTCGTCTTTTATTGATTTTTTACAATTTAAATTAACTTTGCTAATATGATTTGTTGTTTTATTGAAAACCCAAAATAATTGTTGTTCAATTCACATTAATGCGCATTTTAAACTAGAAAAAATTCCTAATGTGGTTCCGCGAATCGGTCGTTCGATTGGTTTTTAACTCGTAGGTACCTCTAATTGCACATAATTCTGGGAGCAATAATGCCATATTTGTTTTTTTTTTAATGAACGGTTAAGCTATTTTTATTCAAATATTATATATTTTTCCTTATGAATCCTTTATTTGCTTAATTATACACTAATTACTCATATTTGAACCACACGCCTAAGATCACAATAGATGGTTTAAATTTTCTTGGATTTGTGGACATTAAATATAGTACAAAATTGCCTAAATGCAAAAATGTTTTAGAAAATCCCACAATTTAACTTTAACTCAAATTTCATTATGAACTCATTCGGATTCTGTAGAAAAAAAAATTTTTATTTCATGATTCATAAAAAATTGTGACAGATTATTATTTTTAAGTATTAGCTTTAATTTTATATGTAAAATTAAATTTTAATTTAAAGACAACGGTTTGATAAAACAATTAGGAAATTATATATTTATTTTTAAAAGGCTGAAATTTTAGGAAAAAAATTGTGTGTTGATGTAAAAAAAAAGGAAAAACCAACAGCCGAACATTAAAAATAATTTAGCCTTAATATAAGTTTCTCGTTAGGTTAGGTTAGGTTAGGTTTTAGCCTTAATATAAATTTCTCGTTAGGTAAAAAAAATCTTTTGAAAAGTCAAATTTTTTGAACACACAAGCGAATTTTACCCAGATTTGACCTTCCAACCACTGTGCAGTTGTAAAAAGTGAAAAATCCCTAAAATGGGAAATATCATAAGACTCGCATGATATATTACAGAACCTCACTAAATTAATCAATTTTATGCTAATTATAATAATACAAAAATACGAAATCATTTGAAATTTTATTAACATTTTTATAACTCAAATATAAAAATCTATAAAAATAGTAAAAAAAATCAACTATAAAACACAGAAGATAGCAGAAAAAAGAATTTAATATTTGTTTTTCAGATTAGCAAACGTGGGTTCTATTTAATCCATTAATTAATAATGCATTATTTAGTAGCATTATCTATTTTTTAAAAATAAGGAAAAACTATTGCTAAATCAATATAATTGAAACGAGTTCATTGTACATCAGTGTTTTTCTACCCGTGGGCGCGTGGGTCGCGAAACAAACAAGGCAAAAGTAAAAAGTAAAACTAGCATAATATATGTAAATCATTTTGATGCAAAGTTGATCCTAGGGGAGAAGATATCCCTTCTTTTCTCTGTTAAATAGGCGCTATCAGGTTTTTTTCTATTAGTGCTCATTTCAATTTATGTTGAATTTTTGTGAGTTTAGTTATGTGTTTATTATTACAATTTTTATTTGACATTATTTTTTATGTATATATCTTGTTATTCCTTCTGTTTTTTTTAATGTTTATTGTAATTTGTGAATTAATGTAACTTGTTTTCGGCCGATATTATCATGTTTTGGTAGAAGGCCCCTATAAAGGGAAAAAAAGATACCTACCCGCTAAGAGAAAAACTATTACTTATCGGTGTATTTTAAACACGACGAGGTACTTCGATACTTTTTGGTCCGAACGTTTGTAGACAAGGACTGGATTTCACCCCTTAGCCCCTAGAGAGTCATCAAGATCTAGATATTACAATAGAGATGGAAAACATTTTTGAGATAGGATTATGGAAGTTGAGGGCATTTACAGGGCTTGCGATTTGTCATCGCCTGGTTAAAATGGCCACTTTGCATATTGTGTAACATTCACCATTTTGCCTAATGCTCGTGTTTTCAACATCTCCGTAATTTTCAGAAGTAGTATATATCTAGTCAAACTAGGTGTACAAACTTTCGCATCCATAGGGCACTACAAAAAAAAAATACACCATACATAATAAATTACCAGCGTGTCTAGATCATTTTTATAGTAAGATGAACAGTTTCATACTTAGTTTAGGGACAACGTAGTCCACGGTTAAAAATAAATATTATATTTCTAAGATACGGTGTTCGATTATTGCTTTACCTTGATGTTGATGACTATTTTCTACTAACACAGTTTTAAAAATGAAACATTTTAACATGATAAATAAAATATAATAATACTTGCTTTATGGTGCTAAATCCTATCCAGGACTCGACCATAATCATTTGTAGGACAGGACATTGTTCCGACACATTGTCACGGAGAATGATTAGACACCATAATCTTTGTGTTTTCTAAAAAACTTAATCAATTTTTGATTTTTCAATTATTATTTTTCATTGTTGCATTTTTTATTTAGTTTTGGTTAGACTTTAAGAAATTGCTAGTGTCAATAAGTCCACCACTTAACTATTTATACCTTTGTTTTTTTTTTGTATGTATGACATTGTATAAATATTATGGTTAATTGTTAAGTGTCCTCGGCGCGGGTAACCCCAGTGAGGTCACATTATTTGTACTATTTATCATAGTTTATAATGGAAAAAAATATGAATAAATAAATAAATAAAGATTTATTATTATCATTACCCTCACCGTCGCGTGCAGCCGCATTGTCTTCGTGTGAATGAGCACGGACAGGGCCTTATGACTTACAGCGAACTAATTAATAGCGATTTGCTCGACGTGTACGTGTCTCTCCCGCGCATTTTATCTGCCGAAAATGGTTACGGATTTTTTATTTTTTTATTATTTAGTTTATCCTTTACACCTTGGATACAAAATAAAAAATAATTTGGTGACCTCTATGAATTTTCGTAATGTCTCAGCGTTCTTGTACATTAATATTGTCTTATCTATTATATTGTCCACGTGTAAACGATACTTTATAATATATTTTACGCCTCACAGCATGTGGACTTCGAAACGTCAACTGTCAAAAGTGACGTACGATTTAGGTTATGTTGCATCTTGTATCATATTATTTTATTGTGCATATCGTACGCTCCGATTTCTGATGGTTTTTAGATTAGAGAACTTGCAATAGAATAAATATTGTGATTTAGGTATTTACATATAGTTCATGTATGCCAAATGACATCATGCGCTGCGAAGAGGAAAAACCTAACAATAGTGATGAAGAATGCGTCGCCAAACGCATTAAATTATCAGTTGAGAATGATTTACATAATAAGAGCATTCAGGAAACCGAATGTTTCTTCGGACAGCGGCCGTTTACTAAGAACCAGATGCGGAAATGGCTGAAGAAAGAAAAATGGGAAGCGAGGAAAAATGAAAAGAGGGCCAAAGAAAAGGCAAAGGCCAAGAAGAAACGGGTCGAGGCTAAAATAAATAACATAGATATCGGTCCTAGCAGGAAAGCGCTGAAACACAGCAAGGTCGCTAACAGCAGCTGCACTTCCGGAGTGATCATAGATCTGAGTTTCGATCACTTGATGATAGAGAAGGATCGAGCAAAAGTCATCAAACAGATCCTACGCTGTTATTCCCTCAATCGGAGGTCGCCGACTCCTATGAACTTCTACGTAAGCAGTTTTGGAGATAGAACCAAACAAGAAATAGCAAGGCATAACGGATATGAATATTGGGATGTAAGTCTTTTCTTCTCTTTAGCAGATCCCGGTAATCCATCGTATTCTCTTCATGAGAACGTTTGACTTTCCGATTTTCAACTATGAAATACTTAGATTTCACATTTGTTCGTAAGATCCGACAATCACATCGGCACTGCCCCTCACACTGTGAGGGGCAGTGCCGGGCAGTGTGATAAAATTAAAATATTGCAATGAATCGTAAAAATGCAAATAAGTAAAAAGCACAATAACAAATTCAGTATAACACATACATATTTTTTATGAAATTATCCTACATTGTAATCATAAGCTAATAAGCTTACTTTAAATATATAACTACTTTGAACAAGATAACAGTAAACTTTGATTTTTTTTTTTAATACTAGAATAATGTCATACATATTGATTGTTTTTTTCCATACGCAGGTGAAGTTTGAGGAAAGCGGGTATTTGGATTTATTTCCAAAGGATAGATTGATTTATTTATCAAGTGAATCTGAAAATGTCATAGAAGAAGTTGAACCAAATAAGATGTATATTATTGGAGGACTTGTGGATCATAATGCGCACAAGGTAAAATTAATAACAATATCGCTCATACGATGGTTTAGATTTTCCTAAAAACATTATTTGTAACAAAATTTAGGTATATTAGAATTAATTTAATGTACGAGGACGGTTCAATAAGTACTCATGTTTGACGACAGATGGCGTTACTATGGTAAGTTTCTGTTACCATTGTGTGCTGCCATCTTCTGTCAAACAAAGCAAAAAACAAATTTGACACTGATTCATAGGTTAGTTTGTATTTGACAGCCATCGCAGTAAGCGGTGCAACGTGATTTTTGCTAAAATGGAGAAAGTACAGTATCGTTCAGTGATTTGTTTTTTTCTTTTGGATGGGAAAAATGTGCGAGGAGATAAAAGAAAAATTGGCCATCAATGGCAACAGCTAGATATTGCTTCGATGAATTTAAATGTGGACGAACATCTGTTTTTGATGAGGATCACCCAGGACGCCGGGCAGATGTAGTTACCGAAGAAATCATTGAAAAGTCCAAGATACGAATCTCGCTGATCATCGAATGAAGGTGCGAGAAGTAGCAAATGCCATAGGTGTGTCGATGGGAACGGCAATCGATATTTTACATGATAAAATAAAAAAGTTATTGGCCCTATGGGTGCCACGATTTGCTTACGGTGGACAATAAGCTGGTAGGATTTTCAAAGCTGCAATTTAAGCACGATCTGAAGGACTTTTTGCATCGAGTTGTTACTGTCAGTGAGACCTGGATTCATCATCAGACACCGGAAACCAAGCAACAATCAAATGGGTTGCTTTCAGTGAATCTGCTCCAAAGAAGGCGAAGACAATCCCTTTGGCTGGAAAAGTTATGGTGACAATTTTTGGGACACAAAGAGTTTTATGGACTTCTTAGAAAAAGGAAATACAATCACTAGGCAATATTACAGCAAGTTATTGAACCGCTTTGACAAGAAATTGAAGGAAACACGGCTCCATTTGGCAAAGAAGAAAGCGCTGTTTCACCACGACAACGCACCAGCACATTCATTCGAAATTGTCACCAAATTGTGTTATGAATTGCTGTCGCACCCTCCGCTATTCGCCCGACCTGACTCCCTGTGATTTTCTCTAATTCCCGAAAATAAATAATTTGTTGTTGAGAAAAATGGCGTCTTCATTCCTAACACGGTTTCTTGTTGATCTGCCCTCGTATATCACTGAGAACCAATGTCAAAATAATTTTGCTGTAATAATAATTGCTGTCGCACCCTCCGCTATTCGCCCGACCTGACTCCCTGTGATTTTCTCTAATTCCCGAACTTGAAGAAATGGCTCGCAGGAAAAAAATTCAGCTCAAATGAGGTCATCGTCGAAACACAGGCGTATTTTACAAAACTCAACAATATTTCGGAGTGGTTAAAAAAATGGCAGGGACCATATTATTTCAATTTATGTACATATTTATGTTGAAAAATAAATAATTTGTTGTTGAGAAAAATGTATATCATGAAAAATGAGAACCAATGTCAAAATAATTTTGCTGTAATAATAATTGCTGTCGCACCCTCCGCTATTCGCCCGACCTGACTCCCTGTGATTTTCTCTAATTCCCGAACTTGAAGAAATGGCTCGCAGGAAAAAAATTCAGCTCAAATGAGGTCATCGTCGAAAAATAATTTTGTTTGTTCTTTGAATTATTCTGTGATAAAAAACCTTTTTTAAACAGATTTTACATTCTTGTTTGATAATTGTATTTTTAATTAGTTGCATTATTTTTCAATCAGATTGTTAAAACAGAAATAGAAAAAAAAACATCAAAAATAAACTTCAAGCATATTATGTGTTAACAATTTTAATTCGAAAAATTAATCATAAAAAAAATGTTTTCTAATTAGACTTTTTACACTTGTCGTACAATTTTTATTTAATTTCTCAGTATGTATTTATTATCAAGCAAATGGAAGGAAGCAAATATTGTACCGATTCATAAAAGTGGTAAAAAAAATGCAACGAGAATTATCGCCCTATTTCCATACTTCCAGTATTTAGTAAAATGTTCGAAAAAATTGTTTATGATCAGGTCTATACTCATTTGTCACAAAACTTTCCCGAACAGCAGCACGGCTTTCTTAGAAAACAGTCAACAACAACAAATCTAGCAGTATTCACTCAATACCTTTTCTCTCAATTTGAAAATAAAACTCAAGTAGATACTATATACACTGACTATGCAAAAGCCTTTGATAAAGTAAACCACTCACCCTTCTATTAAAGATCGAACATCTGGGTATTCACGGAGATCTTTTGCGATGGTTAACTTATTATCTGACAAATCACTGTCAATCTGTTGTAATCGGTGGCTTCTGTTCAAACTTTTCTTCTATACCATCAGGAGTGCCCCAAGGTTCACACCTCGGGCCACCCCTTTTCAATGTCTATATTTATGATTTCAATGTCTATATTTAAATTGGGCAATCTTTCAAGTTCGCACAATTCAGTCTTTTTGCCGATGATATGAAAGTATACTTACCTATTCCTATTAATAATGATCAAGACAGTATAAATCTTCAAAAGACCTTAATAGATTAAACACATATTGCATTAAAAACAGATTGTCTATTAACATTAAAAAGTGTCAGCAAATTTCTTTTTACCGCATTCGTTCTGAAAAAATTAATTATTCATATAAAATCAACGAGTTAACTATAGATTCCTCTAGGGAAGTCCGGAACACCTTGGTGTTGTACTTGATAGTAAACTTTCATTTAACAAACATATAGGAAATACTGTAGAAAAAGCTAACAAAATGTTAGGGTTTGTCATACGATCAACCAAACCTTTCACAAGAACTGACGCATTAAGAAAACTTTTTTTTTCATATATACGTATGTCCTAGAGTTTGGTTCGCCGATTTGGAACCCTCAATACAATACTTGCAAAAATCGCATTGAACATATTCAAAACTGTTTTCTTAGACAATTTGATTTCAAAAATAATGTTTCATTTTCAAGTAGGACTGAGTCTGCTAATTTTCATAAGGTTCGAAATCTCGCAACTCGGCGTACCATGTTGGATATGAGTTTTCTCTATAAAATTGTTAATAACCTAATTGATAGTACAGAAATTGTTAGAAGCATTTCATATCGAGTCCCTGTCCGTAGAACTCGTCGATCTGTACTCTTCGACATTCCTAATTCAATGACTAATTATATGAAAAATAGCACTCTTCAAAGAATACAGATTATTATACTACCTATAATGACAGTTTTAGTAATATCGACATATTACACTGTAAATACCATATTTTTATCAGATCTGTTTTTTTAAGAAGACATTTTAAATTTATCTCTTGCTTAACTTTTAATTATGACTTTTAATTTAATCTTTCAATTTTAACTTTTTAATTTTAACTTTAATTTCAACTCTTAATTTTTACTTATTCATATGTACATCTATACTACCTACATCTAATTAATTATTGTTGGAGCTATACAATGTCTTCTCCATTTTATGTACTTTTTATTTAATATTTATTTATTTATTTTTTTTTGAAAAAAGAAATATTTGCGTTCTTATGATTTACCCAAATATTTCATTTTGAGGGCCATTTTCAACGAGTTGTAAATAACTCGCTGTTAGAAAATGGAATCGAGTTGGGGTAGAGTGGGATTCGAACCACGGACCTCTGGTCCGTGAGTCCGAGACACTAGCCACAGGACCACAACCCGATTTATATATTTATTTTTTTAGAATTTGATTATTTTTTCCCCTCTCCTCCTGCATTCATAATAAATAATTGTGAAATCTGTAATTGGTCTTACTTTTTTAAATTGTTCTTTATTACCTTGTATTTATATAGACTGTATGATTTCCTTAATAAATAAATAAACATTATCTTTCTTCCTAGTCCTATATATTAAATTTGTTCTAAAATAAGAATCAACTTACATATTATTATGTTACATAAGTGAGGCCCTCAGTATCAGAGATGGCCAAATGCTAAAAATAGTATTAAAAGCTGCATATTTAAAGTGTTCACTGTGTAAGTGTATTAAAATTAAGTGTAATAAAGATAGCATTTCTTGTTATGTGTACCTTTAGGTTAATCATTCAAAGTGTTAATGGCACCAAATAATAATAAATAATTAAATCAAAAAGTGCTATAATAGATTTTAGAAACTTTCTCCAAAATATGTATGAAGTCGTTTGACCATCTTTGATACTGAGGGCCTCAAGTGCTCGTTTCTTCAGGCGCCTCTCTGCCTGCTCTTTTATTTTGTTGCGTAGTTCTTACTTATCTACTAAAAATATTGCCACAAGTAAACTCAAATTTTGATGGATTTTACGTGCAATGAAAAATTGTGTATTTAAATTCTAATTTTTCAGGGGTTGTGCCACAATATAGCTGCAGAGAAAGGAATCCAGCATGGTCGGTTGCCGCTAGATAAATATTTGAATATGAAAACTAGAAGAGTTTTAACTATAGATCACGGTATGTCTTTAAAAAATTAATTTACCTATGCAGGTTCCATTAAATTAAATTACTTCACAATATACTGACAGTCCATACACAATGTCTTTGCAGTTGGACATCTGCAATTTTGAGAATTTTAAAATAACAACATCCGATATTTGAATTACACAATTTACCTTAAAGTTTGTTGACAGGTGAGTGGGGTGGGGTATATTGGAAATATAATATACTGTATGAACTGTTGTTTTTCTAGTGTTTGAAATTTTACTAAGAATATCAGAAGGAAAGTCGTGGCCGGAAACCTTAATGCAAGTAGTGCCCATGAGGAAAGGAGCGAGTGTAACAGCTGAGAAGTCTCCTGATACTCTCAACTCGGAATCCGAAGACAACCAACCTTGTGATGATACTGAACTACAAACTGACACTTGACCTCGAGCATTGTTTACGCTGGTGGAATATATACATTAATTTTTAAATGGTTTTCTTTCATATCTAAAAAAAAATACTGTTTGTGTTGTGATAAAAAAATTATCTATAAAAATTATAATAACTTGATAATTTAGAAAACTAAATTGTTAATATTGCGAGCAATCATTTAGAAGTCCAATTTTCAAATTGTCTGTTGTGATTTTTGCCTTCTTTCGCTGTCATATTTATAATATTTTTTTAAGTAAACCTCTTAGGTTAACTCGGTTATGTAAATTATGAATCACCATCATAGTTTTAGTAATTTGGTTTTAACATTAGAATCCAATTCTATGATCTCTCACGTTCCATTTATGTATGTGATTATCTGTACAAGTCACTATTTTTACTTGTTAAATTTTATATAATCGTAGCCAGGATAAGCAATTCTACCTCAAAATTTAAAGCAATATTTTAAGTAAATGTGCATAGGTACATAAAAATAAAATATTTTGTCCTTTTAAGCTTATATTGTGACGTTTTCAGATAACTTTATCAGAATTGTTATAAATATGTAGTTACTAATGTGATGTATGACAAGGAATATTAATTTATTTAAATACAGGTAAACGTCATTTTACACCGGGGTTCCCTTCCTGGAGACACTGGCGTAAAATGAACACAAATATAGTGGAAGATAAACGAGTAAGGTTAGGTTCCGTGTCAGAATTCTAAGAACAATCTAACATGTTAGTTTGATACATCATATCCTATATCAAAACAAATTATAAATGTATTTAATAAATGCAGTATAAATTCGTTTACAAAATAAGTAATAATCTCTTGATATAATTAATGAATTTTTTATAATAAATACTAATTTACCAGTTCGTCGGTACTAAATTAAATTCTCTAATTTTTTTGAAAAAGCATCCAATTTCATTTGCTTTATTGTTGCTTCCTTTTTTGCAGAATTATAGCATAAACTACAAATTTATTAATATTTTTTTAATTTTATAAAAGAATAAAAAATATAATCATACCTTTTTATTTTTCTTAAAAACAAAACGAAAACTAATTCGGAAACAATTTCAAAAACACAATAGGCTACTCGCGTACACGGTAAAAGAATAAAACAATGTGTAAAAGTGTGTCTGCTATTAGAATCGCGGCGCCTACTGTCGTCTGGTGTCGGCCGAACCGGCGTAATTGTAAATCGGCGTAAATCGAACCGGTGCAAAACGACGTTTACCCGTACATTTTAGTATTAATAACCGCCTCGCTCGCTAGCTGACTGTTATGGGTAGTACAAGAAGAAGATCGTGGTAGAAAAAGAAAGAAAACACAAGATATAGGAAACTATTTATTCCTCGGATTACATATACACAATGTTTCTCATTACAATAAAGATTTATTGTTAATTTACAAATATTCTTTAAATATCCCTTATAAAACTAGTGATATATTTTTCAAAATGTTACGCTGCCAGAGAGAAATACACAACCCGAAGAGATTCTCTCTATTTCTCGCAACTTGGTGAAATCACAGAAACCGTCTTCAGTAGAGGAACATATTCTCATTTATCAGAATTATCAACACATTGCTTCGTCGTGTCATATATTATACTTTCTATTTAGCTATATTCATTCTCCGTGCATTCTTTTATAACTGCGCGATTTTGTGATTTGCAATGTGATATTACGAATCTCTGAGACAAGTCGAATATACCCTGAATAAAAATAGTGCGCCAATAAAAATAATGTTTTGTATATGTATGTGTGTACAGTCAAACCCCTGTTTTACGTTTTTCTAGGGAGCAACAAAAAAGAAGTGTAAAACTGAGAAAAAAGGTGAGAAAATGAAAAATGTATGGAAAAAAAGAAATTACATAAAAATATATTTATTGTACTAGACTATCCTAAATATACTGCAAAAAAATGTAAAAATTGCCATTATTGGGGATTATTCATTTTTATTTAATTAAAAATATTTTGTATTTTTTTAATAAAAAACACGTTTAAATAATTTTACATAGGTACTTAACCTCGAAAACAGTAAAAAAATTATTTTTGCGTAAAATTGTTTTTCCCCTAAATATTGGGAAATTTGATTTTTATATGGTATCACATTTTTTAGTATGGTACCACAGAATTTCAAGTCATTTACATCGCGGCGAAAATGTTTCACACTTTTATGATAACTGTTTAAATATCTTCTTTTCACATTATGTTAATAACTTCAAATAATATTTCTATGGCCAAATTTTTTAACTTTCTGCATCATAATTTATTAATGTAAAGATTTTATTCTTCCTAAACATACGTCAACTACATGTCACTATTTAGCAAAATGTCAAAATTAGTCACTTAAACAAAATAGTCAATTACACTGCACCTACTTTGAATTTAGTTTGAGACAATAATTTACACAATTTTTCATTTACCTCGATTTTATTTTATTTTATTTTATTCACGTGTGCGGCGGCGCGTGGCTCGACGTCTTTTGAGAGATTGAATGAGTTTTGAAGGTAAAACCGGGGTTATGAAAAACACAAAAACGTTCATTCCCCCAATATATTTGATATTTGAATGAGAATGTATGGGAAAGAAATGGGACCTTTACATTTCAGACTAAAAAGCGGGAAAACGAGGTTTTACTGTACATAATACATGCCAGTGCATCGTATTATGTTTGTTTTACATAACAATTATAAATACAATATGTATTAATAATACAGTCAGTATTACATGTATGACAAAGTTACGGTTAAAACTTCTTAAATCTAAATTACAAAAATATGACACAAACAAAGTTGAGCAGACAAAGTACGAATTTATTTTATTTACAAAAATCTGATGAGGAAATATTCAATATAAATAAAAAATATTTACATAAAAATTTATAACAGCTTAATGCCATAAATGACGTGACTAACTGAAATAAATTTCACAACTATAAAACTATTAGTTGTACAAAAAAATACCTCAAACATGCGACATTAAAACTAAACTAAATGTCTTATAGAAAAATATCACACAGCTTTCTCGAAATGCATTCCCTTTGTACGAATGCGATGTTGTCTCTCTTCTCCCGCATCAACTCAGCACATAATCATTTCAAACAATAATGTATGCATTTCATTTGTTAATAATAATTCGCAGTAAAAACTCAAAAGTTAGTCACAACAAAAATATAAAAATAAAGCGCATGAAGTGTTATAGCCATTAGTAAACTTTATCAGAGAATAACAAACCACAGATCATTTTTATAATCATTTTCAAATGGAAACTACAGATTTAATTGATCAAAAAATAATAATGTTAATTAAATATATAAGTAGATAAGAAAATAGTACAATATCAAATTAAAATTTTGTTTTTAAAAATAAATTGAAGAGATAAAATTGAAGACACCTCGCTGCGCGACTTGCTTCTATATATTTCTGTACGTCGGAGATATAGGATGCCAAGTGCCATTTTAGACAAAATCACTTTTTGCTGGATTAGATTTTTTTTCTTTATCTGGTGGTTTAACACTATATGTGCTTAGTATTATAAAACTGTTCAAATTGTTTTAGACCTGATTTTTATAATTACAGTTATCAGAAGCATACTTATTTAAACTGTATATTTAGTCATCAACGTAATCAATCCATACATATCATTTTAAGCTACATAAATCAATTTGAAAAATATTTTTAATTATTAACAAAAAAATAATTCGGTCATGGAGATCGTTTTTTGCTTCTTCTGAAAAAACAACAAATGGCGCATAGGGTGCTATACCTCTGACGTACAGATTTTAGCAGTTTTGAATGTCATAAAATTGTAAAAATATATAAAATACATTTAAAAAATATTGTCGACCGAGTCCAAAGTACCGTGCCGTTAATAATAAGCGCCGGTTGGTCCCGGCAGGAAATCGGTTTGTATAATGCACAGGGAACTATAAGTCATCTTTGTCTATGAGCTCGAACTCGTCCGAATCGGAATCCTTTTGCGGGGGAGCCGAGGGGGTAAGATTCAAGGGGGAGAACCATCGAGTGTTGCCAGCAATGCTCGAGCTGCTTTTCTTGCTTTTATCTGTAATTACAGTATTTTTACAACGTTACAGAACGATGTGAAGAAAAACTTAATTTATAAATAAGAATGTATGTATTTGATAAATAGGGACCTAAAGCTGTTAACGATGTGTGTTTGGATAGATATTGTCATAGAGTTTCTAATACATATATATGTAGATCAACATCATTCCGTGAACGCTCCCCGGTTTGCGCATATCACTCCCAGTTCTTTTTGAAAGCTGCCATTTTCCGTAACATAATACTCCCGGGTATTTGAAACTCTCGACCCCTTCGATGACTTGGTTTGACAGCCAGGAGAGTATGTACACACGTACACAATTCTGACATCAGTTGGCTATGCACAGTCAAATTTAGAAGGAAACAGTAGTAAACATTTTTGTTCATCGGTTTACTCTACTGACTTATAACCGATATGTTTGTTGTCAACTGAAGTATTATGAAGTCGATATTACGATAATTACCTTTGAGTAGAAATTCGCTATCACTGTCCGTGGTGTCGGTGGAGGGGGGATCGGGGGTGAGGAGCCTCCGGCCTGCGTCCCCGCTGTCTCCCTCGTCCTCGCTGCTGCTGGCCTCCCCGGCAGCGTAGCGCAAGGCTGCGCCCACATCTGCACCAGAGTTAACAACATAAAATACACCGTAATATCACACTAGGCATGCAAACACCGCAGCAATACGAATTATTCAATGAACGGAGAAATCTTCAAATAATATTAGGGACTTAAATTCTCGTTGTCTTTACGTGACAATTGATGCTTTATTTTTAAAAATTTGTAAAGAACATGTCATTGAAAATATTGTTCATCACTAGCGACTACTTTTTTACATCTTTCTGGTAGCTTTCGAATGCCATCTCGAAAGAACGACTCATCTTTAGAGGTTAGTTACGAATTGAGCCATTTTTTGGCATCTTCATAGGATTAGAAGTGCTGCTCAGACAGGCCACGAGCCATCGATCGAAATAAGTGGTAATCGGAAGGAGCAATGTCCGGTGAATAAGGTGGGCGGGGTAGGACTTCCCATTTGAGCGTCTCCGAGTATGTTTTGACTGGCAATGCTGCAAAATTACTTTGTCATGTCTCTCCTCGTATTGTGGCCATTTTCCCTTCAATGCTCGGCTCAAGCGCATCAATTGTAGTCGATAGCCATCAGGAATGCAGTTAAGTTCTCCGCTAATGGGACATTATATCACTGCATATACTCTCCTGCAAAATGGTTGATTTAGACATACCACAGTGTATTTCTGAGTGAGCGATATACATACAGTAAAACTTCGTCTTTACGCTTTCCCGCTTTTTACACCGAAATATTTAGGTCCCATTTTTTCCATACATTCTCATTCATTTTCCCCCCCAATTAACGTTTTTTACGTTTTTCAAAACCCCAATTTTTTTCACAACTGTCAAAAAACGAGCCACGCGCCGTCGGATGAATGCAGAATAAAATCGAGGTAAATAAAAAAAATGTGTAAATTATTGTCTCAAACTAAATTCAAAGTAGGTGCAGTGTAATTGACCATTTTGTTGAAGTGTCTAATTTTGACGTATTACTAAATAGTGACATGCAGTTGACACATTTTTAGGAAGAATAAAGTCTTTACATCAATAAATTACGATGCAGAAAGTTAAAAAAAATGGCAATATAAATATTATTTGATGTTATACACCATAATGTGAAAAGGAGATAGTTTAAGCAGTTATTATAAAAGTGTGAAACAGTCCGCGATGAAAACAACAGTTGAAATTTTGTGGTGCCATACTAAAAAAAATGATACCATTTAAATAAAATTTCCCAATATTTAGGGAAAAAATCTTTATATGCATTTTATGCAAATTCAAATTTTTATTTTCGTGTTAAGGTTAAGTACCCAGATAAAATTATTTATGCATGTATTTTTTTCAATTCAGTAGAAAAATAGCACATTGCAGTTTTGTTTGAAAAAGTACAAAATATTTTTAATTATATCATTGGTAAATACGATTAATCCTCAATCATGACAGTTCTGACAATTTTTCTGCAGTAAATTTAATATAGTCTTGTACAATAATTATATTTTAACTTTTTCCATTCATTTTTAATTTCCTCACTTGAAAGTTTTCCTCAGTTTTACACTTTTTTTGTTCTCCCTTGAAAAACGTAAAACAGGGGTTTTACTGTACATATATTACATCCACATTATTACGTACATCAATCAAGGATTACATAAATGCCAAAATGGGAAGGGAATCGCAATCTACAAAAATGAAATTAAGACAATGAATATGTAAAACCGATTCCTTATCATTACTGCAATTACTTATTGCAGTTATATTAAAAGAGGCTTATTCTTAAAGTTGGGGGTCAGTGCCATGCGAGCTTCTGACGTCGCTGCGACCTGTGAAGATCTAGTGGGACGGACGGGTCCCCTTGAATAGATCTCTAGCCACTGCGTGGAAGGTGAGAGTTCTCATTTTGCTAAATCTCCCCCTCCAAGGGCAGATCTGTAAAGCATCGGGCTATTAGGCAGGGGGCGAGCTCTTTAACATCCTCAGGTTTAACCGGTGGTCCTCCGAGGATGCGTCTTCTTTCATGATGTAAAGCATCACATTCACATAGAATGTGTATAGGTGTTTCCTCATCTGAACTGCATAACCGACATGTAGAAGTTTTGGTAAGGTTCATTCTGGCAAGGTGTTTGTTCAATCTGCAGTGCTCTGCGAGGGCTCTAGTGATAACCCTCACTCGATGAGGCTGAGCTTTATTAGGTCGAAAGCAAACCTTTGCGAGTACCCTTTTATCAGTTCCTTCGCAGAGTGCTGACCGGGTACTTTTTGCCAGAGCATTACGCTCTGCTTTCCGGCCCATGCCCTAAGCTCGTTACGAGGAGCACATTCGGGCAACCCACAGTTGGACTCGGGGCCTATCGGGCCGTCTCAGCTCGCAGCTTTGCCGATTCATCAGCTGCCTCGTTGCCATCGAGGTTTGAGTGTTCAGGTACCTAAAACAATGTCACGCTGTTACACTCACCGACACGATTAAGTGCCCGTAGGCATACCAAGGTTGATTTGGAATTGATCTCGACAGGGCTCGGTGTTTATAGAGCAGCCCGACTGTCGTAGAATAAAATGTATTCTGTTTTTGTATTGTTCATGCAAATTTTCATGGGCGCTATTAAAAGCTTAACGCGTAAATTATATTATTTAGATTGGATAGTGACTTGAATAACTTTCACACAGCGAGCATTCAGGGTCTGGCCACCTCTTTTTTTTTTCTCCAAAGAGAGATGTGGAAGGAAGTTATGAAAAATACACCACAACACACTGACTAGTTGAGAAAAAATATTTTTTGGATTTCTCTCTTGCGACTAGCGGGAATCGAATCTGCAGCGCCTGTTTCACAGTTAGCTGTTCAACCGACTGCGCCCGGTAACAATGCTGCTGATAAAATCATCGCAATATTTTTGTTTCACCCTGTCTATCCTACCTGCGATATGCGTAAAGACTGATTAATATTTGTACATGTGAGCCCATTGCAGGTAAAAACCTGACATTTTAAAGATGAAGTAAAAATTTGCTTACGTTACTTTCATGTAATCAGTATGATTCAAAAAGCTTTTTCTCCCGGTTCTTTATGAACAAAACATTCGTGTTAATTAAAAATATTGAACAGTTAAGTAAAACAATATTGTTATTATTAGAGCACACGTAAGAAGTAAGAATACGGTTATGTGTGCCTTATTCCAAGATCGTAGGTTAAAATTTAAACACAATTTCAATATTTGCTACAAATTGAAAGGTATATTATATCAAGTAGTTTGGTCGGTCATCGGATGGTTTTATATATGCGGTAATGTAACTAATAATACCGGAGGGTAGAGACAGGTCGGCCGTGAAGGAAGGGAGCTGGCGGGGCTGATCTCCGGCCTGCTGTAGCTCGTGCAGGGCCAGAGGAGACATCTCGGGAAGGAAACCCTCCATCTCACCATCCGATTCTACAGAAAAATACTTCATTAGTTTTGCAGTTTAATAAGACAGAGACTTCAGGTTACATATTTTTCGGTTTTAAGAGATAGATGACTTGTGATTCTTCCTTAGTAAAATGCCCCATCCTAATGTTACTTTGTTAATTTATTTATTTGACAATTGTAGTCTGCATTACTTAACGGGCTGTTTAACCCACAGACTGTTACATCACTCCAATCTTAATTTGAAGTAGATCCACCACAGGAAACTTCCAGAGTGAGAGTGGAGTCAATGTTTAATCATATCCTGGAATGTCCTATAGGACTATAGTCCTTCCTCATATTTTGTGTCATGAACAGTCTTTATAATTAATTTTATAATAAAATACATTTTTTTAGGTTTAACCACTTTTAATTTTTGACCAGTGATAAAAAATGTAATATTAATTATAGTTAAAATAGAGTTCCACCGAGAAATGTCAGCAGAAAAATTCAATCACTCTTTATTGGGATGTAATAAAAACTTGCTTAAAAAATGAAATTTCTTGTGTAGATGATTTATTGATTATGAATTATGTTTTAAATAAATTTGTTAAGAAGCATAATTGTAAATTTGTAATAAATGTTAACAAACCTGTCAACATTCAAGTGCATCCTGTTTTTTTTTTAAAGAAATACAGTAAAACCTCGTTTTTAGTTCCTCAATTTCACGTTTTCCCACTTTTTACGCCGAAATGTTTAGGTCCCATTTTTTTTCAACACATTCTCATTCAAATATTTCCCCAATTAACGTTTTTTACAACCCCGGTTTTACATTGAAAAAATTTCGAAACTAATTCGATCTGTCAAAAGACGCCGAGCCGCGCGCCGCCGCGTTTGCCCAAAATGGTAAATAAAATCGAGGTAATTTAAAAAATGTGTAAATTGTTGTATCCAACTAAATTCAAAGTAGGTTCATTGACCATTTTGTTTATGTGTCTATTTTTGACATTTTACTAAATTGACGCATGTTTAGGAAAAATTAAGTCTTTACATATATAAATTACGATGCAAAAAGTTTAAAAATTTGGCAGTACAAATATTATTTGAAGTCATTAACATCATTTGAAAAGAAGATTGTTTAAACAGTTATCATAAAAGTGTGAAACAGTTTTGCCGCGATGTAAATGACAGTTCAAAGTCTGTGGTGCCACACTAAAAAAAGTGATACCATTTAAACAAAATTTCCCAATATTTAAGGAAAAAAATCATTGTATGCAAATTTAAAATTTTATTTTCAGCCATCTTCAGGGTGAACTGAGTGAACCGAGTGAACTGAGTGACTGAGAATCTGAGTGTTTACCCTGAAGATGGCTCCAACACACACGGTATCACTCAAAAAAGAAACATATTGATAACAGTGACCGTGAAAACCTTCGCACCTATTTATTTGATTGACAATTCGTCTCCTCTGCGTCCTCTCCATGCCAACACCACATCTCGAAGGCATCAATTCTTTCCTGCTCACTTGTTTAAACTGTCCATGTTTCTGCGACATATTTTTCATTCATTGTTTTGCAACAAACTTCATGTTTGGCATGCTGTCACAAAACTAAACTTCAATGTTTGTGCATTTGGGTGTCTCTATAAGCGGCAGTGCGCGAATTATTACCTACTTCTTATTTTTATGAAAGTAATCTTAATCTTTTTATTTATGGCAGTTTTCTTCAAAATTTCACATAGATGCAACAGTCATTTATTTTGTTATTCATTAAAAATGTTGAAAAAATTGAATTATGTATGTATGACAATTTATACAATATTTTAGTTGTCATAACAATTTGCTGTTCTAAAATTTCAATAAATGTAACAAAGTTAATGCTTAGTCTTGAATGTCAACCAATGTAACAAAGTTGGTGCTTAGTCGACTTGAATGTCAACCAATTTAAAAGAAAACGTAAATGTGTTTTTTTTTATTGCTGTGAGGATCGTAAATTATTTATGTATTTTATAATTTTTACAATTTTTCGTTTTGAAACATTACATTACTTTTGCTATTTACTTGAATTGAGTGGTAATTTATACACCAGCGGTGATGATTTGCCCACTAAATATCATTATCCCATATCTTGTTTGTGATTATAATAAAATGATCTACGGAAATGTGTGACACGTGGATGTGGGTCAGTGGTGTGGCAATGTGTATCAAATATGTATAATAATCTATTTTTGCGAGTAAATTAATCGTGCTGAATTAAATTGTTAATGTTTGTATTTATCACATCTATTTATACAACTGTTATCAATTCATCGAAGTGTTTTCAATTTGAAGAAAATTTTAGATGAAATGGAATGTTTTGTAATACCATTGAAACAGGGTGGTCTTTGATTTTTTTTAAATGAAATTTAATATTCTTGTATATTTATGCACTTTTTTATCAGTTTTTTTAGTCGAATTTAAACAGAAATCTCTCAATGATTAATTTATTCATTAGATGTTTTTAATTTTTTTTATCCTTATTGCTCAACAATTACGTTGCAATTTATTTTATTAAAATAATGTTCGTTACAGAAGCAACATAATTTGCCCTTTTTTATGATTTTTCAAACATAATTGAAATGGAAATCATTCTAAAGTATCAATAATAAATGTTTATCAAGCGAGTATTGTGTTATGTTGATATCGATGTTGTCTCATGAACTTCATTGAGACACAGATCCGAGGGCAGTGTGATAGTTCCCCCCAATCAATATCATCATGTTCGGTAAACAGAATATTGTTGAATGACACAAGGTAACTGATGATCCCACAGAAGAGCAATAACCTTCTCGTGTGAGATAAGATATTGCGTTAGCACCGGCCCTTGTTGTTATCTGTTTTTCCGTTTCCTTGACATCGCGCATTGCGTGGTAGACTAATTATTAAGTTACTTATTTGCTTGATTCATGAACTTCATAAAGACAGTCGGTTCTTCTGCCAATGTAGAGTTACGTACATAATTATATAGAACAGATCAGGTTATAAAAAGTTAAAGAATCGGGTTGCGTTCTTGTGTACTTGATTTCCATTTTCTAATAGTGAGTTATTGACGACTCATTGAAAATGGCCACCAACATTGGAATATTTGTGTAAAGTATAATAACGCGAATACAGTAAACCCCTATTTTACGTTTTTAAAGGGAGCAGCGAAAATAGTGTTAAACTGAGGAAAACGCTTAAGTGAGGAAATGAAAAACTGCAGAAAAATTGGGAAAACAGTCATAATTGGGGATTATTCATATTAACCCAAGATTTTATTAAAAATATTTTGTATTTTTTCAATCAACACCACAATTTGTTTTTTTTAATTGAATTAAAAAAAAAAACATGTTTAAATAATTTTATGAAGGTACTTAACCTTAAAAACACGAAAATAAAAATTTGCATAAAATGTAAAAAGCGGGAAAACGTAAAATTGAGGCACGTAAAAATGAAGTTTTACTTTAGTTCTAAGATCTTTGCTATTTATATTATTGTAATTATTTTATAGATAATAAGTTTAAGTTCCTATAGTGTACATTGACAACCTGTTAAATATAAGTTGTATGTATAACATTTCAACAAACCAAAAAGAACTAAAAAATAAACTAATTTACTCATTAAATTTATGCCATTTATTTCATTGAGTATTTTGTTAAACTTTATTTAAATTTATTTCAACAGAGAGGGAAAAAGTTTTCGAGAAGGGAAAATGGAAGTCTAGGCATTTACAGGGCTTATGACCTGTCATTGGCTGGTTTGGCTGGTTGTTAAACACTTATTTTAATAAATTTTTAAAGTTTCACAATAGAAATGCCTAGTTTTTGGCGTTTTAAAGTGACTTTTTTAAACCATTGTTTAACTTAACATTTTTAACCTTCATTTTGAAGGCACTTTTACTTAACAGAAGCCGAAATTCGGTTTAAAATCTTATTTTTTTTGATAAATAAATATTACCAATATATTAAACAGTTGTGTATGGGTATTATGACAGTTTGGGCACTAAGAAGAGAGAAAGTCGGGGGTTGTAGACGTACCGGCGTGGTTGTTCAAGGCCGCCACAATAGAAGTGTGCAGCTCGGGGGCCAGGGGGGCCAGGAGAGCGGCGGACAGGGCTCCGTGCAGCAGGAGGGTGCCCCCGATGCGGCTCAGCAACCACAACGCAGCCACACTCGCGCTCACCAAGAAACAGAACTGGAAATTAAATCAAATAATGTGGTGATTTATTGTGGTGAAGAGGATGTATGGATTAAATATTTGCTCTGCGAAATATGACAGAAACGTTTCTGGTGTTTAGCCATTTGTCGATTTGCAAAGAAGGCATTTGATAGAGTTGACAGAGAGAAATTGTGGAAGGTTTTATCAGAGTATGGAGTGAATGGTAACCTGACAAGCGCTATTGCGTCACTGTACAAGGACAGCACAGCATGTGCAAAGGTGAATGGGTCATTCACATCTTGGTTTAACATTCCCAAAGGAGTCAAAGTCAAATTCTTTTTTAAAGCTTTCCTAATGTGAAATATTTCCATATTATTTACTTTAAACCCTTTATTATTTGTATTTAAGATTTTAACTCCTGTATTTTTATTAAATCCTAATCAGTGGATGTGCTTATTAAAATGCATATCGTGTAGGTTTTATATTTTTACAACTATGGTGAAGGTGTATAGTGGGATTTGCATGTTGGTTTAATTGGTGTCCTGACGAAGAGACGGGTATGTCTCGAAACCGGTAGACATAAAAAGTCGGTAAGTGGTTATATACAAATATTTAATAACATTTAGTAAAATGTTTGACCACAAAGTTAATGCTTCATATCAATGACATATTATTCAATTGAGAGTGAATTTTTAAAATTGACTAGTATTTTTAACACATTTCTAATTATTGTTGTAATTCCCTAATAAAATAAAATAAATTAGAATCGACAACAATCTAACTTTCCTGACTAGGGAGGAGAATGCCGACAGAGAAGCCTAAAGAGAATCAGTCAGCACGGACTGAGCATCACCTTGGAGTGGTTCTCTTGGCGCAAGTCCCTCAGGTAGAGGTAGGCGGAGGAGAGGCAGTGCGAGGCGCGGGCGGCAGCGGCGTGCAGGCGCGGGGCGGGCGGCGGCGCGCTGCGGGGGGCGGGGGCGCGCAGGCGACGGCGGCCGGCACTCGCGGCCGCGTCCAGCACGGCCGCGCCCGTCAGCCCCATCCCCACCAGACCCAGCACGGGGATGCCGCTGATCCCTATCAGCCTGGAAACATACGAGGCAAATAATGATGTAAACATTTTGAAGGAGAACAATTTTAAAGTTTGATGGGATCTGAAAATTCGGAACTTTAGTTTACAAGCATAATTAAATTATATTCTAGTAGTAGTCAGCAGTAGTCTATTAAATTTCAAATTATCGTTGCGTGTTATGCATAGAATTTATCTATATCCTTATAGTATTTTGAATAATTATTATCAACATTGTCATAAATGTATACAAGTATTAGTGCAGATGTCGGAGTACCAAGAGCTGGCCGTTGTAGAGGAGCCTAATAGCCCGCGAAAGTGGCTTGTTTCTCAGCTCAATATCTGCACAGTACTTATGTTTTGAGGTTAGGGGAACGCTGCCAGATCTCGTCTCAGGTGCATGCGCTGACAGTATCACAAACATAAAAAAAATCCATAAAATAATTTTGAATGAAAGTGAAGTTGGTCGAGATAGCCGAGACTCTAAATATCTTGATATCTCAAAGGAACGTGTCGGATATATCGTGCATGAATATTTGGACATGCGAAAGCTGTGTGCAAAGTGGATGCCGCGTGTGCTTACAATCGATCAAAAGCAACGTGTGATTCGGAGCAATGTTTAGTGATATTCAACCGTAATAAAGATGAATTTTTCCATCGATATATTACAACGGATGAAACATGGCTCCAGTACTACACTCAGAGTCCGATCGCAGCAGAGTGGACTGCACGCGATGAACCGAATCCAAAGCGTGGAAAGACGCAACAGTTGGCAGGCAAGGTTATGGCATCAGTATTCTGGGATGCCCGTGGTATAATATTCACCGATTACTTCGAAAAGCGCCAGACTATCAACAGTGATTATTGCATAGCGTTGTTGGAGCGTTTGAAGGATGAAATCACGAAAAATCGTCTCTATCTGAAGAAGAAAAAAGTGCTGTTTCATTAAGACAATGCACCGTGTCACAAATCAATAAAAATGGTGGCAAAATTGCTTGAATTAGGCTACGAATTGCTTCCCCATCCACCGTATTCTCCAGATCTGGCCTCCAGTGACTTTTTCCTGTTTGCAGACCTCAAAAGAATGCTCGCCGGGAAGAAATTCAGCGCTGATGAAGAGGTAATCGCCGAAACTGAGGCTTATTTTAAGGTTAAAGAGAAATCATACTATAAAAATGGTATCGTAAAATTGCATGACTGCTATAATTGTTGAATCTCCCTCCAAGGCAACTATATTAAATAATAAAATCGAATTTTACCAAAAAAATGTGTTTTATTAGTAAACCTTAGGTTGGCCTACGAACTTTTCAGCCCAACTGTTATGTAGTCTCTAGAAATTTGTTTGTGGCAAATATTACACATAACATAAAAAAAAATATAAAAAAAACTTATTTTTGGCTTGAGGAGAACTGAACCAATTTCGATTGGGGAGCATTGAACCATAGTTAAATCCTACCCCACAGTACCTTTAAGAATATTTAAGAAGAAAAAGATATAAACAAAATTAAAACCAAGACAATTAGTGTTCTAGTATAATACAATATGTGTAACTATGTAAAAAAAATGTTTTTTTTTTACATAGATGTCTGACACAAATGATTATTGGACAATACAAATAATGAATGGTGACTAAAATCCTTCAAAAACAAGTTGGAATACTTATTTCATAATATTGTCTGTTTATAGTGTAGAACAGTGTGTGGCGCAACAACACAGAGGAAGTGTGCTTCAAAGTGAATGGTGTTGGTGTATTAGTATTGGTGGCGATTTGATTGGTCTTCATTTTGGTAATGAATTATAAACAAAATGTAACATAATTATATAATAACCACATACCAATACTGCCTTCTACATACTTAATACTCACCAGAAACTCATTCTCGGGGTCAACTTACTATAAAAAAAATACTGTACTAAGTACTAAAATATATTTTTATTTATTCGATATATAATTTTACAAAATGTTACATATTAAAACAAAAAAAATACAACAATGTTTGGAGTGTGTCCAAATGCTTGCAAAACTGGCTGGATTTTCTCCCTAGGGAGCTGTTCATATTTATATTTGTGGCTACAGAGAGGGAAAACATAGGTCATTAAGCAACTCTTCAATCCAACTGAAATTGTTTGAATGTATGGTGTGAAAGAAACAATTTATTCCTCAATGTTGACAAATGTAAAGTTTTGACTTTTTGTCGAAATAAGGATCCAATAGCTTTCAACTACACCATAAATTCTATAAATTTAGAGCGAATGACTGAAATGACTGATCTTGGTATTATATTCGATGAAAAATTAAATTTCATTAAACATATACAGAGCATAACAAATAAAAGCATGAAAATTCTGGGATTTCAGTTGCGAACGATCAGAGATTTTGACTCAGTTTATGTAATGAAAATTTTATATATTGCTTTAGTACATAGCCAACTTGAATACAACTCGGTTATATGGTCACCATATTATAAGTATATATAAATAATATTGAAAGAGTTCAACATAAATTTTTACGTTTCGTTTATTTTAAATTAGGTATTTCAGTTGACGATATTAATTACTCTTACTTAAAGAAATATTTAAATGTACAAACATTAGAAAATAGAAGAAAACTGAATGTTATTTGTTATTTTTATATAAAATATTAAATTCAATATTTGATTGTTCCGAACTGTTACAACTTATTAACTTGCGAGTTCCGGGTCGGGTTACCCGATTTAATAAACTATTATATGTAAATGTATCTACAACAAACTACAGTGCACACTGCACACTCGCTAATTCGATAATTCATACATTTGCAAATGACGTAGATATATTTAATAAAACACTTTTGAATTTTAAAAGGCAGTGTATCAATTTACTATCTTCAAATTGTAATACCTAAATAATACTATGTTGATTTCAATTGTTGACTGTTTATTGACTTATATCTGTATTCTAAATTAGTATTTTTCTAACTTCTTCTAATTTTAAGATTATTTTAATATAATCTATGCGAAAAAATATACTCCTGTTCTCCACTGCAATATATGTATGTATTATTATGTATCCCCATATATTTTCTACTAATATGTAATGATTTTTATTTTTTTTATTACTATTTTATTTTTCTTTCTCTTCTTAATTCATTTTTATTTTTTGCTCCTTTTTTGTGTAAAATGCATTTCTGTCTTCATATTTAAAAATGCATTTTGTTGATGTTCTTTCCACTTTTATACTAATATGTAAAGATGATATTTTTGATATTTTTCTTTTTCTTTTATAAATCATTTATATATTTTTTTGCTACTTCTATGTAAAATAAATGTCTGTCTTTATTTGTATATATGTATGTAAAAACATGTAAAAGCCTAAAAGGCGTTGAAATAAATAAATAAAACATTTTTTAGTTGGGAATATGGGAGTCTATTGAGATAAGAGCTGATTTCGCTTGAAAACTCGAAACTTTAGGACTTAAACGGGCTAGTAATTTCGCTAGGGCAGACGCGAAATCCGAAAGCAAGAAGTACTTGAACGGAGGTCAGAACAGAAAGCTCGGAAAACTCATACAGACCGGAAGTGGAGGTTTCCTGGATTTCCTCGAATTTTTCCTAGCTTTTCCGAGAAAGTAGAATTATAACAGATTTTCCAATTTTCCAGAAGATTTTCCAAATTTTCCAACTGATTTTCCGAGCACCAAACTATTTTCACTAAACACTTTTAAAAACAGGACTGAACACGTCCGCACTGACTGAAATCCAAAATTTTATGGTATTTACGATATTTTTAAAACTGAAAGGCGTGGGTTCTTATTATTAGTTTTAATCCAACGGTGGGAGCTTTTTTGCTCCAAAGGCGTCCACACGGTACGGCGGTCGGCTTGCAACTGGACATGGGATATTGTGATACAGTAAATACAGCTTTTGCTACCATTCGAGTTTGCAATACAGGCATGAGGATGAACGACAGTATCTGGCAAAGGCCCTCCATATAATTTGCCAAACTAACAGCCAAAGGGGTGGCAAAAGTAATAAAGTTAAATTCAATTCAAATCGTAATATTTTAAAAGAGCAACTTGTTTATTGACAAAAAAAACATTGTCTTTTTTGTACGAGTTAAACCGATAGGAAGACCCACGGTCTTTAAAACGTTTCCGGGTATGTGTCTGGTCCAGGGACTTTTTTGCATACATCGCTTTTAAAATAAATATTTGAAGTCAGCCATGTCGGAAATTAAACCCGAGACCTCTCACATAGTGGGCAAACACGCTTACCGTTACACCACGAGGCGGACAGTTATCATCATCACCATATGCCCATCCATAGGGCCGAAATAGATCATATATTTATTTGTTCTTCTACAATTTATGCGATACTTTTATATATTAGAGATAATGTTACATGAAAGCTATCAGTCTTCAGGTGTCAATCCAGAAATAATGAAATATAGCAGAACAAAATCACCTAATAAACAAATATTTTATGTCGACCCTCGCAGAAATCGAACCCCATGGTAGGCGAACACACCCACCACAGCACTATAAGCCACTCGTCCATAGTTCTGGTTTCACACGTAGAATTGTATTCTTCGCCAGGGTACGTATTTTGATGGGAAGCTAAAATTAATCTTCAATTTTATCTACAAATTAAAATTAAGTTTTCTGTATGAAAAATAGAATATGTTTACAGTATTTTTTCTAAACACGTCTAATTACAGGTTACCGACGAAGATACTTTGAATTTTTAAACAAATATACACACTTTCGATATTAGTTTATACCGTCTCAGTCTATACCCATGAAGATAGCCGTTCATAATCGCGGCCCTGAACACGGAGATTTACACACTCATACCAATGTTTTGTTCATATTTTCTGCTTTGATTGAGATTTGATAATGCCTTCTGAACGTGAAATTGGTGTCCAAATATACCAAGAATATAAATAAAACCAAAAAATATATTTATCTTTAAGTATGGGAGTTCTACAAGTTATATGCCATTTCATAAATAAATTTATTCAACGTTATATTTGTGTAATGAAATCATTGAAAATTTCACATTTTCAGTCAATAAGAAGATTTATCAACATTATTCTAATCTATGGCCTAAGCCAATTACAACAGTTCAATGAAGAAACATATGTACAAGAAACTGAACAAAAAGAACATAAAACTATACATTCAGCAAAGACAAACGAGGGCAATAAAATTATGCTATACAATATATTCATAAATTATTATTATTACTATAGTTGGATAATTTATATAGTGCCATTTTTGTGAAAGTCACCTCAAGGGCGCTGTACAATGAATAAATATTCCAGCAGGTCTTGCAGCTACAGAGCGCATAGACTATTGGGATTCTAGTTCCTCCTTTCCAATTATGATATATTTCAATTATAATTGATAGGAGCTAGATTACAGAACATCTTGCAGCTGCAGAGCGCATGGACATTAAGTAATCTAGTTACATTTACATTATGTTTTAATTTGACAGTGAAGTTTAGTGTTTAATGATATGAAAATAAATATATTGAAAAACTCATTTTTCAAAATGACTGAGCAAACTGAGCGCATGGACTGTTGAAATTCTAGACCTCATTTACAAAATTAACGTATTTTATGGTTGATAATATTTACATACTGAAGCAAGATCACTAATCGTCTCGCAGCTACAAAGCGCATGAACGAGTGGAATTCTAGCAACTTAAAATTAAACAAATAAATTTACAAAAAATAAACATTGAACAGAGTAGATAATTTGTCAAGTGTTCATACTAAAAAGTAAGCAATATAAAAATAAGTGAATAGAGCACTGTTTCAACATTATGGTTAACGAAATAAAGAAAGATATCCTAAGGGTAGCTTTTGTAGACTGTAGGTAACATGTGGCTAACGGGCTGCTCGCCGATTCCTAGAAGTGCCGTTACCGAGGGATGGTGCGTATTGTTCCAAAGACTTGGTGTCCGTTTTGGTTTGAATTGTTTTGGTTTATGATAGGTACGCAACATTCCACCTCAATTTATTTATAATTTTGTTTGTTATAAGAATGTAGGTATTTAATAAACAATGCAATAGAATGAAGTCTTGACCACTTATAAACAGTAACAGTTAACAACTTATTTTCGAATTGGAAGGAGGAACTATATTTCACGCCCAGCCGGTACGGTGGCTGAGCGCGGATGATCAAAAGAGACTTCGAGCGAAACCACGCCGATCCATCTTCATCCCACACTGTTTTAGTAGCAAAGAGATCTACGTTTCGTACGATCTACGTTCTTCCGGCTTTTCAGCCGGAAGATCTATCCCAAATAATTCCAAGTTGCGGGACGAATTGACTAATCTACACATTCTGGACTTTGGGGCATGAAACAAAAGTTGCTCTTAGAAGATTTAATAAATAGCAGATTTTGACTTCTGGTGACATGGTGCATTACACTAATATCGAACACTCCGTGGAGTTTATTATCATGGTCATTTGTTACAATATGTAGGTAAGATGATTAGAGGTTCAGATCCTTAAAAAATTACTGGCGTCGACCAAACAAGCATCGGCCTATTAAGCACACAATAGGTCGATGACATTGACGAATACATGGAGCAGCGAATATTTTTTTCTAGTTACCGGCTCATAAATATGTATATAAATTATTTTTTTAAAAGTATTACCATACTAGGGCATTGGCGAATAACAATAGTCCAAAACTAAAAGGCGGATTTTTCCAAAGTAGCAAATCCTCCAGCGTGGATAGATAAGGACGAAGGAGCCACAACAATCTGTCTTCTATAGTAGTAGGGGGCTTGGGACGACGCCAATTTGTAATGCGTCTAAACAAATTCGAAAAGAATGTCATTTTGAATGACTCACTTCCTATTTACGATTAAAATAATAACATAAAGCACAAACTTATTAAAATGAAACTACACTTTGTTAATTCATATCACTGCGGGAAAAAAACAACACTGCAAAAACTTCTCAGCGGGACAGTAATAGAACCGATTATTATGCGGGTATGACAACAAATTCAATTTTCAGTTTTCACATTTATTCGCATTTCAAAGGTGTTTATTGTGATTTGTATTACAAATTACGCGTGATATTTGGAAACCTTGAAATGTGTTTACATCAAACGCAACACAGCAGGCCGCGACCAACCTTTGCGATTTGCGATATAAAACATAGATTATAGTATAGACGATTTTTCTATTTTTTAATATTTTGACATTCAAGCCAAAAGCTAATGTACCGTAAGTGTTTATATTACAAAAAAATGATTGGTACTTACCGTGTATATTTATTTATCTTGGTAATTCCTCATACTACAAAAATAGTACTTGGAATATCTGTGAATAAGTATTATATTAACATACGGCAAAAAAATAAATTCTTTGTTACAACGTCAAAACTCCAGAATATTTTAGGTTATATTTTATTTTGACTTTTCTTTGCAGTTTTTTATATTACTGCAGTCATTTTTCATTTTCATCTTTCACAGGCTGAGCTAGCTTTAAAATGTTCAAACTATGTTATGAATTATAAAGAAGAATAATTAATCGTAATGTTAAAAATACGACCGATTAGAAGTGTTTTTGATAAATGGCCCGGAAAAAAAACTTTCGGAAATTATAGGTTTTTGCCTATGTTCGTTTTATTTGGCGCAGCATTGGAATTCACTATGATAAAGTGGCATCCGGGTGGAACAAACTTTTACGTAACCTTTAAAAAACGTCAAGCAAAAGATATTGTAAATAAATTCGCTGTGACTCCGCAATAACGCCGACTTGTAATAGAGCAAAGTATTAAAATAAAGTAAAAATGCCTCTTGGAATGTCAATGTGGGCCTACATCAGGCTCTGCGCAGCTTCTTTATTCAGTATGGCGATCGGATCCCAGGTTGTGCATGAATATTACAAGCCCTTGAGGGATCTCAATGTTTATATTGAACATGAAATTACCAATCTGCCTCCGGACTTACAGCAAAAGGTGAGATTACAAATGGCCGCAGAGACTAAGAAGTAAAAGTGAAAACAAAAAAACATTTCAATCAATCAATTCAATCTTTTTAGATTTAAATTGCTTTCTTTGGTAGCCGTTGGGAACACGCGTAATGAAATGTAGTGGGAAAATGGCATATTTAACATACATTATATTATATATGTATGTACACACACAACCTGTGTATGTACACAACGTGTTATTAAATATTTGTTGATTTATATTATTTGTCTTATTATTTATTAGGTACTGTTGGCACATTTGGATAAATAAAGGATGAAAAAGTGCACAACATTAATTGATTATAACACGAAAAAGTCCAGAGGTTTGCCACCGAGGTACTTAGGTTAGGGAACTCAATTTTGTGTAACGTCATCGCCACTCTTAAGTATTCGTTGTAGATACTACATACTGTATAAAAGTCTTTTTTTAACATAACCCCAATAAAGGTGTCAGGTTTTTACTTCACAAAAATCAACAGATATTAATGAGGGGTTAGAAAAATACTGGTGTATCTCCAGGCAAATGGATTTTGAGAAAAATAAGATTATATAAGTACCATTTATTTAATTTTAGAAACAGTTTTATTTCAAAGATATAAATATTTTACATAATAATTAAGAGAAAATAAATGTTTTTATTACTAAAATACTTTAGTATGCGAGTAAATAAAGATACTCTGCTATTATTCTAAAAAAAGGTTAAAATTTATCTGTTTTCAAGAACTCGACTAAGCATTGTTCTGTGATTTTATATGAAACTAATACATAAATGTTATCTCATCAGATTTTCTATCCTGAATTTCTGATATAAATTAACGTATTGCCAGTTCAGTGGAGAGATTTTAATAAAAATTAGGTGGAGTACACCCAGCGACCCAGCATACATCTAGATCAGTCGGTCGTCTCCCTCGACCTCTTGCTTAAATTAACCGAATAAAACTCTTATCTCTATATTGAAACTTTCCTTGAATTGAAATATCATAGGAGACGACTTTTCATAGCGAAGCCTTCCTATTTTGAGCCAATTAAAATCATACCCTCAAACTGTTTTTTTTCTATTTGGTACAGAATCCTTCAGGTTTTTTATAGATAGAAATGCATTTCTGTTTGCTACTACTACTTAAAACTTGGGCAAGTAGGTAGAGATTGGAGAAACATCAATTTTATTTTGACATAAATGGCGACGACTGGTAGTGTAAAAACAGAAAAACCCTTGTAATAGAGAATCTGTTGATAATGGATGTAATTGGTTTTTTTTCTAATAAATCTATATGGTATAAACTTTTTTTTTTATTATTTGGGTATAAACCATCATTATGCTGACCCACTCATATATAGGACATTCAAAGATAGGCAAAATGTTGTTTTAAGCGATCACTTAATGCAATGTGTAAACCAGCCAATGAGAGGTCATAATTCCGCTAAATGTGTAGATTTCCACCTTCTCTTTTCAAAGAGGCTTCTCTCTACCTTAGCATTATTTGTCAGTAACTTTTATTTCCATCATTAATAATAATAATAATAATAATCAAAGTTGATTAACAAAAATAACAATAACTTTATCTACTACATAAACACTTACGTAATAGATTTCTCTGGATCATGTCTAGTCTGCCTAACTAGGTACAACCTGTTTTAAGGCAGACATTTTTATGCAAAAATAAACAATAACATTACTAATGTGAATGTTACACAGTGTGTAAAGTGGCCACTTAAACCAGCCAATGACAGGTCATAAGCCCTGTAAATGCCTAGACTTCCATATTCCCTTCTCAAAATATTTTTTTCCCTCTGTTGAAATAAATTTAAATAACATTACTACCTACTTGTTAATAAACTAAACAATTACACAATATTAATTTATTAGGAATTTATTTTTAGTAAATTTTCCGATTTTTCTCGACCTAAATCCAGTAACCATTTTTTTACAAATTTGTTCAATTGAATCCGGGTCATGGTTTTGCAATCTTTGGGTAACATATTGAATATTTTTGGGCCCAGAAACCTGAAATTTCTTTGCTCGAATTCAGAGTTTGTGATAGACCCCATTATATCAAGATAAAAGGAGTTTTAGAAACATACTTTATAAACATGGTTTTTTGATATTGGAAATATTTTTTCTGGCGTGGGAAATAGAATAAAAAGACTGGACGGATATTTTTTAACTCGAAGGTCAATCTCAGGTAAACATCAAGTGGAGATAAGTCCGCTTTATTGCGTAGTGGTTGGTGCATTTGCCTACCGTTCTTGAGGTCCTGAGCTCGATCAGCTTCAGCAGGGTGGAAGTAAAATATTAGTTTTAAAGGCGGTTCTGCCCCGCAGTATTTCATGGTAAATTTAATGACAAATTATTTGTTTTTAATATTGTCGATTCCCCTTCGTGCTGCTGCGGATATCCTAATCAGTCTTCTGAACACATCCTGTGGTCGTGTCCCTTTCCCCCTCTCTATGATTACCGAATGGAGCTTCTCGCTACTATTCGCCACCAGATCTGTATATCCTGTTGTCTTCCATAAAGAATTTCAAGGCTTTTAAAAAGTTTTGTAATCATTTCGGCAAATTGATCATGTCAAATAAATTTAATCCTTTTCTCAATCCAATGAAGTGCATATTATGTATTTTTGGATTACCTTCTTTCAGCACGAAGATTTACAGATTTTAGATAGCTCTTTCGGGCAGCTTTTCTCATTCGGAAACGAGCAATTCACCCGTGTATGTGGGCACCGCCAAGGAGACTTATGTCCTCAGATGCGGTATGCGGTGGTTAAGTTGCAGTATTTTATTGTTCCTGGACTGGCACCTGAAGCGTAAAACTGATCACCTTACCTTCTATGTAACAAAAATGATCTAAATACGCTGTGATAGCAGTGCCCTATACGACACTGGGTATATATGATGATGATTTATTTTCAACACGAGTAGGGAGTAGGTACCGTCTGCAATATATCTAGAATATTTTAATATATCTGCATAATATTATGTATTACCATTTATATAATACACTTGTATCAATTGGTAACAGAAAATATAAATATTTTGTAATTGTAGACATTTTCTAGATTTTTAGGAAAAATTACCTTTTACTGTAAAATGTAATATTTATGCTGTTTTTACACGATTTTGCTAAAGTTACTTAAATGATTAGTTTTTAAATTGAGTTAAAAAAATACAATTGAGTTATATGAGTTGTTTTTGGTTTCTCCTGAAAAATATCCACATATATCTCGAGTGAGGCTGCTTACCATTCCTTGTTTTATTTCTGTTAGTATATTCAATGTACATACATACTTTTTTTTTTTTTTTTTTTATTATATAAATAAAACACGAGTGATACTTTAATCCACAAATTTGGAATATCCAGTGACCGGTTTCATCGCTTTCGCGACATCTTCGAGACTGGTATATTTATTAAAAAGTTAAATGTATTTATACAGAACAGAGGTAAGGATACATAATTCAAAGTTATATGTAAGTAAATTAAATAAAGTTATTTTTATCTTAAGGATCATTATCGACAAATTTTCTATGGGTTAACAAATGAATGGATATTCCAAATTTGTGGATTAAAGTATCACTCGTGTTTTATTTATATAATAAATTACAATGAACTTCCATCAAGAATTTTCACTTACAAACTTAAATGTTGTACATACATACTGTGTTATATGTCTTGACCTGTACTTCTCTCAACTAACTTAATTAACCTACTATTTGGTCGGTTGGAGATATCATACCTCTTTTACTCTTTAGAGTAAGGGTATAAATAAATAGAAATATGGGTAAGTTTTCAAATAATAAAATAAACAAAGTTTTCAATGTATATATTTATCTGCGATGGTAATTTTATACAAAAGTTTTGTCGATAGGAACAATGTATAAAACACGATAAGTAGTAAAATTAAAATCACATTACACACATTTATTTAAAGTTCATTTATTTTGACATGTAATGTGTATAGCGATGGAGTTAAGTGCATTAAAATTGTATTAGATTAATTTGAATGTTTTAATTCTGAAGTATGTATGATTTTTAGTAGAATAAAAGTCATTATATATTATTAATACAAAGCGTTTTTCCATATTAATCAAATCTTCTCTTATGCTCAATGGGAAGTGGGGAAGTGGAACGTTATCGTAAACTTTTATCATGCCTGAAACAAAAACCAAATATTAAAAAGAGCCAAGTTTGCCAATAATTGTGTTAGTTAGCTCTGTAGAGGTAAGGTGACTTATAGAATACAATGGAACTAATTTTACAAGTTACAAGTGATGAGGAACAACTTTACCAAGATTACTTTTACTTCTTCTTTCTCTTAATATTTAATAAAGCTATCGAACATTACATATTCATAGGCATCGGTGGGAAATATGTAGATTGATTAGTCGGTTAGAGTTACTGAAATGTGTTAACATAATAATGTATGGAAACTGAAAATGTGATGCCGAACTGTTAATTTCTGAATCAAATAAATTGAGTAGATCGTATTTTTATAGGTAAATTATAATAATTATAATATCAGTGAAGAAAAGTCACAACACTTGACACATGTATATTGGTACATACTCCGTTCTGGTGTGCTTGGCAGTCTTGTGCGGTCGAAGAATGGCTCTGGGTTGACGCTCTCGAGCGGGGCTGCTTACTCCTCCTGTCGGTGTTTCGGGAGAGATGATTAGCTTGCAAAACAGTAATGTCCCGAAGGTGATTCCTCAGACTACGAAATATTTATGTGAATAAATGATTGGAACCTACCGAGAACCCCGCTGGATGCGGCATGTTTTTTCTTAGTTTGCTCATATTTGATTTCGGGAGCTCTGAACCTGCTGCTGTCTTGAGATCTATCTCTGCGATGTGAGGATAAGTCTCGTTCTCTATGTTTGTCTCTTGATTTTTCTTGCTCCCGATGGTGAGAACTCTTCTCTGTTATTCTAGACTTTTCATCGAAAATTTCCCCTTGCTGTTGATCTTTCAAACCGGCCTCTTGCGATCTGTCCCTTCTATTGGAGGATGACTCTCTGACCCTTGTTTTGCTATGTGCTCGATCTCTGCGGTCCGATGAATGGTCCCTCGTAATTTTATAGATCGCTTTTTCCAAATTGGGCGACGAGGTCTCTTCAACTTTTGCCTTATCATGTGATTCATCTCTGTGAGGTTCTTTAGATCGCACCTTATTCTGATGACTGCTTCTGTGATGGGATGAGGAATGTCTTATTTTTATCGGATCTAGGTTTTCATCTCCGTGATAGGAAGCTGTGTCTTTTGATCGGATGCGCTCCCTTTGATATCCACTCTCCCTGTCTAGTGAAGTATCCGCACTGCGAGATTTCTCTCTAACGAGACCGCGCATTCTATTGAGGGAGGATATTGTTCCTTCTTGTAATTTATCTCGCCGGCGACTTCTTTCTTTAGAACTTGATTTTGTTTTATTGCTACTTTTATCTTTGCTTTCATTGCTGACAGCTTTTATTGTAGAAACTGCAGTTCTGTGTCTTATTTCGGGTAATATTGTCGTATGTGACCTAGTGATAAAATAAAAGCATTTTAAGGAAGGAACAGTATGATTTGAACATATCGTGTAAGATAATATGTGTTTAAATAGATGTTAGTAGACTCAAACACCAATTTTTTCCTTGTTTAATGGGGGACATAAGATATTGTTTTAAAAAATGAAACAACTATTTGCATAGATTTTTAGGGATACCCAAATCAAGTTGCAGCGGGAGGGATATAATCTCCGACCTATGTTCAGGAGATAGCAATACTACCACGATACTATAATCTGATTCTTATTTTATATGTACTCTAAGAGAGTACTTTATCGACATTTAAAATAATTTAATAAATACCTGGTTGGATATTTGTTATCTTTGCTTTCTTCCAAAATAGTAGATGCAGATGACTGATGAATATTTAATGACGAATTGGAACTATTCCGCACATCACCATACTTAGATCTCCTGGAAGACTTCTTCTTTACAACCTCCATTATATTACCAGGCAAATCTTCCGAGGAACTACCGTGTATTTGCAACAAAGCATCTCTGCTGTTAGCTCGATGTAGTCGACGCGCTTTAACTGCCTCAACTGAAGATACCTTCCTACGCTGTGGCTTTTCGGGTGCTTCCAATATCTTGCTTTTTACTTTATGTGAAGAACTTTTGGGTTCCCGCACGATGCTCTCAATACTTGAATTTGAAGAGTTTTTGGTTCCTACTCTTTTAGTAGTTGATAAAGAAGTCTTGTACTTTTCCCTTCCTCCAAAGTCTGCCTGTACAGCTTTATTCTCCAATGCCTTTGTTTTGTGCGTAAATGTTTCTGATATTGTTTCTAAAGGTTTACTAAACCGCTTCTTGTTCTTGTGGTTTCTCGGATCACCGTCATCTCCAGAACTGGAGTGACTGGATTCCTCATCCGAGTATCCATTCAAGGCTTGAAGAATTTCATCAGCGGCTTTGGTAAGTTCCTCTATTATAGATTCTCCAGGATGTTTAGTTGGTGTTTTACTCACTATCACATTCTCATATATCGGAGATTCAGTTTGAGTTTCTAAAGGTTTTTGTTTTAAGTCGCCATCTCTCGGCCTTTGGTTAGTTTTAGAGTTTGTCGAATGACTTATTAGTGTATTAGATATTCTTGTTATTTTTTCTTTACTTTCAATCGAAACATTATTTTTGACTGTAGTCGTTTCTTGAGCTTGCAAATCTTTTATACCGAAATAGGATAATTCGTGTTGTTTCAATTTACGAGCTGAGCCCCGTGTGGGCATAAGGGATCGTGGTGTAGAAATAGAATCTGCAAATGATGGTGCATTTTTTTTGTCATCTGTCTTTTGCGAAGATTCAATAGTTTTGGTTATAGTGGCAAAATGATCATTTTGAAAATTGTTGAAACTAACAAAGTTATTATCAAATATTTGTTTCTTCTCTGAGACCATTAGATTTCTTTGAACATTTTGGTTTTGTAAGGTCATGGAAGATGGAGAAGTACTCTCGGGTAAGTAGGAATTGATATTTCTTTCATCATCAAATATTTCTTTGTATCCTGCAACAGTACAAATTTTGCTATAAAAGTATAATACGTAAATATAAATAATCTATTCATTCATCTTTTAAAATGTCTTTACACAGCTTAATGTAAAAGTTCATTAGAAAAATGTTTTGTGTATAGCGTTGCTTAATTTGTGTTCATTTATTTATTAAATTTGTTTAATAATAAATCAGTTTTCATAAATTAAAATTGAAAACAAATACTCCTGAAAATCTTCCAAAATTTTTCACACACATATTAAAATGAAAATGGGTTTGCAGTGCATTTGTGATTTATTGTTGAGAATAATTCATTTCCAACCACCTATAGAAAATTAATTTCTGAAATGATCGTGTTATCATGCTGGTGAATGAATATGGATTATTGAGAAACCTTTATTAATGTTTTATTATGAAAGTGAATGCAAGCTTTTAATGATTACAGGTACATAAAAATTAGCTAAACTTAAAATTGCTTACATTATTCCTGCAGAAAAAGAACGATAAGTCTAATTAGTGTTTACTTGCAGGTTTTACATTAAGAAATTTTCATTTATTTCGTATGCAGAATGGTTTTACCTTTGAGTTTGATATTTTCGGAGCAGTTAATAGGGTTATTAAGAAGTGGTTTAGCGTCGGCTGTTAGTCCGGAGCATTGGGGCAAGGCGGTGCGCTGGGCGCGACGGCGGCTCCACGATAGACTGCCCCCCGGGCCCGGAGGCGCAACCGGCGGCGCGGCGGCCCGGAGGCTGCCCCAGCAGAGCCCCGCGGAGCGTCCCATGAGGCTGCGCACCTCCTCGTCCGCGCTGTCCTCGCTGCACTCTCTGTGTTCGTATACCTTACGCAGCTCGCACAGTTTACTTTTGTAGGCCGTCTTAACGAAACATCTATCGCTTTCTCCTATTAGTACCATATTGTTATTCGGTTCAGACTTTGAAACTGTGTGTTTGACTAATGCGGTGGATTTCAGTTCTGAGGGGTTGTCGATCGATGTTTTATTACGCCGGGAGAACGATCGCTTTGTTGGCGAAACATCTATAGAAATTTTGGTTGTGATGTTTTCTCCTTTGCTTTCTGATGAAATTATACGGTTAATACACGAAATATTAGTTGTTCTTTGATTTGATCGAACTAAACAATCTGAAAATTTAATATATTTGTTATTTAAATTCCATGACATTTGCACTTTACAGAAGACACTAAAAATAAATTATTTACATCCTTAGGCACATAGGACAAAATACTCAGCATCTGGTTCTATGTCTACTGTACTACTCAGTGTTAAACTGAACAAAATAAGTCATTTTAGTGCGAGTTAAATCAAATGGTAACGTCTGCTCCCTGCTATAATGGCCAAAATACTGGTTCCGAAGTTACTCGAGGTTCGATTTGAACTTTAGTTGATGTGAAATGTTCGCCGCCATGGAAATTCAATGAGAACAAAACAATATGCATGCCTACCCGTTAAAATTGAAATTTAATAATGGTTTCCTGAACCTTGTAGATTTTTTTATGAGAGAAATTGAAGATTCTTTTCAAGACCAAAAACATAAAATATTTTTTGTAAACTGGTTTTGCTTATTAGAATTGCATAAATTAGTTCATGCATAGAAGCAGTTCTGTTTTATTTTTAGGTACATTAATTATGTGAGAATTAAATGAATTAGTTCATGCATAAGCAGAAATCATTTGGTTACGGTCCATGCAACAAGCGGTACTTAACAAAATTAGTATTATGTGTTACTTTTTAAAAATGGTGGATATGCAAAATACAATTATTTTTTTTTTTATGTCAGATTAAAATTTACCTACAATTTTTGTATTATTAGCAGGTACTAATTTAGTTTATTTAAATATAAATTCATATTTCCACATCACTTATGTCATTTTGTTCTGCATAATCTCTGATGTCATTGCTATTGATTAGTCATGAGGTAGTGGTGTAGATTGTATGTAATTAAGTACTC
Organism: Micrasema longulum; assembly: GCF_059751315.1. Classification (NCBI taxonomy): domain Eukaryota; kingdom Metazoa; phylum Arthropoda; class Insecta; order Trichoptera; family Brachycentridae; genus Micrasema; species Micrasema longulum. Next base: position 164,524 of record NW_028279476.1, on the reverse strand, counting down.
TACGTATTTTTAAGATGTATTTTTAATTTTGTATATGTAATTTGAATAAAAACTGTTTCAATTTTGGCAAACAATTTTTTCCTATCCGGAAAATACAGTTTAGTTAGAAAACCATTTATGTATTTTGTGTGTCAATTTTGAACGGTAAATTTATTTAGTACCTAATATCAACATAAAAGTCAATAAGTGCTTGACAAGTGAATACTCGCTTAAAAAAAAATAGCTGACAAGGTGAGCTTACCTTCAGATTTGATAAAATCATTTATATTTTCCTGTTGACGAAATGATGTTTCTATAACAGCATCTCCTCCATTCCCAAAATTAACCTTGGTTGAATAGCCCCTGGACTCCGCAGTAGTAACGCTTCCCAGTTTGCCGGAGTTTGGAAAGAGGCTTTTGTTAACTTTACTGACTTCACTGGCAGAAGGTAATAGGGGTGTTTCATTATTTAATGTAGATATTTTATCACTTTGCCTTATGGGAAAATCAGTGGTAATATCTTGGTCCTGGCTATTATTAAGTAACACGGAAGACTTCCAAACTGGCGTTTCCTCAACCCGTTTTACAGGTCTTAATTTCACTCCCCACAAGTTTTGTTCTGCGCTCTCACTTTCTGGAAGAAGTTCCGCTTCCTCTCCCAATAGGTACGGCCGTGGCTTTACAGGTTTATTCTTTAGTATACCGCGTGGCTGATCATTTTCAGATAAATCCCCATTTATTTGAACTACAGATAGAGATTCGTTTTTTTCTATTTCATTTTGTGTTTCTTTCGCTTTAGATTTAATTTCTGTAATAATAGCGTAATTAAGCTTAAGTTTATCATTAGAGTTGCTTTTATTCTCATCTATCTCCTGCGTTTTGGCCTCCCCGATGTTGTCACCGAACCTGGTCTCGGGAAGTTTAGACTTGTCGGTTTCCTTTTCTGTCGCTGTTCCTGCACTTCTGCGTCTTCTCCTAAAGTTGTTGGTAGATGGTGGCTTTCCTTCAGATTCCACTATATTAACTCTACCAGATTCAGCAGTAAAATGGACTTCAGTTTTACAAAACTCAACCTTTTTACTTTTTTTTTCGATGCTGTCTTCACTGTTGTCATCAACTTTGAAACCAATATTTGTTGCGGGAAAAAAAGTTTTTGTTACCGATACATTCTTAGGTTCGTATAAATCTCTTATTTCTTTTATACCATCAACCGCAATAGTGTGTCTTTTGGAAGGAAAGAGTCCTGTGTTATCTTTTGAAGAGCTTTCTGTTGAGGATTCAACACTAAGAGTAGTTCCCTCAGACAGCTTTCTGTAGAAGAGTTGTTTGTTATTAGTTCCATATGGGGATTCTTCGGATTTGATAGCTGAGGAGATTGTTGAATCTGACAAAAAGTCGTTTTGTTCACTATTAATTTTTTCATCCTGTAATTTGTACTTATTTACACCATTCTGAATATTGGCAACAAAAGATTTCCTATTTTTTTGTAACCAATCTTCGAACGTTTCACGTTTTTCAGTTTTCCCAAGACTTGAACCGGTGCGACCATTACAATTTGTCATATTGCCATTGTTTGATAATGAATTTACAAGTTCCGACGATTGACAAATTCCACTGTCAGTAGATGATTCAATATTGTTTTTGTCGTGACTAGTTAAAGAATTATCTTCACTTTTATTTCCAACCTTTTCAAAACCATACGATTTTCTCCTCATATACCAGTCATCACTTCGACTAGAAGAAGCGTTGCTCATTTTGGATACTCGGGATTCGAGACTGTTCGATCCGCCGGGATAATTTTGTTTCTGTTCATTGAGGGCGTTCAACATCGCCTCCATCCCGAATACGTAGGAGCGCACGCGCGTCACTTTTGGCTCAGCTGGGGAATTATCTTCTTCTTTTGGAGGATTAATTTCAGCTTCAATGCCGTCATCTCTCTCTGTCGATCGCTTACATTCTCCAGCCCCGTCATTTTCCACTGAAAATGTTTTCAAACGTCCTCGAACCTCATTTAACGTTTCGAGGCTAATAAAGCTCTTTGTTTTGAGAGAACTCGGTTTAATAATAAATGAATCGAATTTGTCAGTTTTTGCACTCTCCGATTCTTCTTCTCGGATAACACTATTTTCCGACGATATGGTGGAAAACATCGACGGGCTGTGGAAAAGGTTTTTTGGAAAAAGGGCAACATTTTGAACATTTTCTAACTCTCGCTTTATTCTACTGACACTACCCCAGTTGTCGGGCAGATCCAGGGCCTTTCCTACGGTCGGACTCCGTCGCGGGAACTGGAGCGATCTTCGTATTTTGGACGACCTTCGCCATTCTTCTAGTTGTTCTGTCTCGTCTTTGAAGATGCTGTCTTTTTCCGGACAGCTATCGTAAAAGCTCTCTTCGGATTCGTTATCTGGATAATTAACTTTATAATTTGTTCCCGAATCTTTCTTATCATCAGAGTCCATTGAAAGTTTATCACTATCACTCTTCATTTCCACAATGTCCACGCTCCCCGATGTCGACAGCTTGGAGACACCGTCGGCCACAATCGACGGTGAGGAGAGCCCCTCCAGGGCGGCCGCGGCGGGAGCCCTGCCCCGGGAGGGAGGCCGGCGCCCCCCGAGGGCTCCGCTGCGCCCCACACTGGAACGCTCCCTCTGGGAGCTAGTATCCAAGGGGTTCACTGACAACTACAAACAAATTGAAACTATTGATATCAAATGGATATATTAAAAGATTAATCATGTAAAACTTTATATTAAATTTCTTATACCCTACAATACCTACACTGAGAAAATATAATGAAAAGAGATTAGCCAAAAGAGTTTCAATTTCACTTCAATTTTATAAACTGCTCCTTTTTGATTATTGAAAAGAAAATGTTTGTAAAACATTGAATCATGTAAACTAGGATTGGATAGGGAAAAAATGTAAATAATAAATTAGGTACTGGATTTTACTTGAAATGTATTGCAACGGAGAAGGAAAACATTTTGGAGCATTTGGACGTACTCTAAATATAGTTGATTAAAGTTAACTAGTATAAAAAGAAGCATAAAAATAAGAAAGTATTTTCAGGAGTTGCCTAGTAGGTGGTATAAAGAGGCAGTTCAATGGCTTTTTTTATTTGTTTAAAGAATATTAAGCTAAGCCAAAATATATTTTTTTAAAATTTGATGTATTGTATTATCAGCGCGATGATTTTTTTAAATATCTGAAATTACTTCGTGTTGGTCGTCTCAAGTTCTCTTTCGCTTCTTCTCGTTCAGTTCTGCCGATTAGTCGACTGACTTACCGTAAACGGAATATCTTTCATAACTCTCTTATCATTGGTTGATTCATATGAACTAGTACCGTCGTTCAATGTAGTTTTTAATAAAATAAATTTTATTATTTTTTCGTACATTTGCCGCACAATTTGATGCTCTAATTTTTACCGCGTGTAATAAAACATTTTCATATCAAATTTCTCGTAGAACTGAACTTCCTCATTCAGCCAGATAATTTCACCCACATCAATAAAGGTTTCTGCTCTTTTACTTCACAAAAGTCAACAGATGAAGGAGTTGAAGAAATGTGAATGTTTAAACATAGGCAGAATACTGAAAATTCTTAATAACTTTAATATAATAGGAAGAGAAATTCAGCCTCGTCGACTGGATTCCATTTTTATCGAGATGGGTAGCGAACTTCTACAATATTCCTTCCTCAGAAGGCGGGTAAACGATGTTCGTCGATCACCTGGAGGTCGTCGAAGTGTCGGTGGCCCCGCGTGGAGGTGGAGGAGGTGTGTGACGTGGTGACGGTAGCGCGCAGCACGCGCAGCACGCCGGGCGCGCGCGCGCTCAGCACCTCCACCTGGCGCTGCGCGTGCACGGCGTGCCCGCCCGATCGCAGCGCCACTCCTGCCACCATCTGCGAAGAAAAATACATCAGTCATTTTCACGCCAGAATTTAGAACGTCGTGATCCAGTTTGCGCTTCCAAACTATACGGTGCCAGTTGGAGAACAACAAATTGGAAAAGAGGCCGCCATTATTGTAATATGATGGATCCTCATGATAATACAAACACTTTACATTGGTTTGTTTCAGTCAAGTGAGAATGTTAACGGAATCTTATAAGAATCAATTAAAAACCCCTTTAATAAAGATACAGAAGTTAAAAACTTACATATTAATATGACGGAAATATTTCACATTAGGAAAGCTTTGATCAATAATCAAACCACCTTTCAATATTGCCCGTTCTGGCCGCTATACGATGTTCCATTGTAATGGTCACCCTATACCTATTTAACTCACGCCCCTCCCTTCATCCCCTCTCTCTTTTTTCAACTATTTCTCTGACAACATAAAATATATTAATGTTATTAAAATGCATGTCGTGGTGGTTTTACATTTTTGTGTAACAACTATGGTGAAGGTGTATAGTGGGTTTTGTATGTTAGTTTAATTGGTGTCCTGACGAAGAGACGGGTACGTCTTGAAACCGGTAGAAACAGAAAAGTCGGTAAGTGGTTATTTGCAAATATTTTATAACATTAGGTAAAATGTTTAATCACAAAGTATTAACTTTATCAGCTTAGCATTAGCTTTAAATATTAATAATATCGATAGAATCTATTTTTTAAAAGTTCTTTAAGTACCCTTATACAAGTCCCAAATTTCTAATCCGCGTTCAAATTCAAATTACGAGCAACTTCTAATTTTATTTTTTTCTTGTACAAATTGTTTATTGATCAATTCTGTTTATATTTTTTTAAGTTCAAACTGTTCCCTATTATGATTTGTAATAATTGTGTCATTGAAAGATGTATGTTTAAATTAATTCTTTATTTTTTTACAATAAATTTGTCTTACATTTTTAGGTTTATGTAAAATATTTTGTCATTATTACTTCCGACGTTTAATTTTAAATTTTAATAGTTATAATTTATCATTAATATAAGATTAAGTTTGTTAATATTTTGATTATTTTGTTGCAATTTTTCTAGTTATTAAGTTCTATATTCCTTCTAATTTTAATGTAAGTTTCAATTTTCTGTTAAATAGGCACTATCAGGTTTTGGTGGGTTTTTCTGTTAGTGCCTATTTCAATTTATGTTGAAATTTTTATTGGTTTGGATATGTGTTTATTATTACAATTGATATTTTGATGTTATTCTTGTACTTATATTTTTCTTGTCTTGTGTTTGTATCTAAATTGTTATTCCTTTATGTTTATGTTTTTCTTATGTTTATAAATGTAACTTGTTTTTGGCCGATGTTATCAAGTTTTGGTAGAAGCCCCTAATCTATGGCCCTAATAAAGGAAAAAAAAAGAAATAAAAAAACTCTTTTTCACTTAGATTCGCTGACAAAACGTCGCGTTGTTTTAGAAAAGAAAATCTATCTATAAAATAATTTAAACAATGTACCTTTTGATGAAAATAATTATTGCAAAAACACATGTACTGTGTAATACTTCGTGTCTTGATGCTTAAAATCCCCGAATCTGTCAAACCAAATCATCTAAAAGGTCTACAGTTTTAAATGCCCGGGTGGTATTCTGGATCTTCTCTACCCCTAAGTAATTAATTTGAAGAATTTTATTATTTTAAAGTGACGACACTTTGATCCACATAATGGCCACACCGATGATGAAACGTCAACAAATATGAACACGTGAGAATACCACCCCTGGGAGTATATGTTACAGAAAATGACAGCTTCCAAAAAGAACTGGGAGTGCGGCTAGGAGTAGCAGGCGCCACATTCAACAGTATGAAAGAGATCGTATATTTACTCGGTGAAAACCAAATGCCGCCTTTATAACGCCTTCATAACACCTATTCTCCTCTACGGATGCGAATCGTAGCACCTCACTAGAGCCCAAAACAGCAAAATTCAGAGTTTTGAGAATAGGTATCTCAGAAGAATCTCGGGTGTGGGGTGGTTTGACTTTGTAAGGAATGAAGTAATAAGAGAACAAACGCAGCAAACTCCGGTAACAACTGTCGTCAAGCGGTTAGCTAAGCCATATACTGCGTATGCCTCCCGAGAGCCTTAACCACGCTCGCCTACTTCACAAGGCATCAGCTTCTCGACGTCCTGGACGTCCACTGCTGACTGTTCATCGGCAGTTCATGTCAGAACTTTGGGACGAGAACCTGACTTGGGAGGACGCAAAGGAGTTGGCAGGCGATAAAGATGTATGGTAGCTCTTTGTGGATACCATATGCTCCAACTAGGAAGCGGAAATGGAACGAAGATAATGATGACCTTTTGATGATGGATTTTTCTTTTAGATATTTTTTTATTTTTAACAAAAATAGAAAATTATTTATTTTATTTTTAAAATACATTTAAGTGTATTTTGTTGAAATAAAATTATGTAATCTCAATTAGAAATTAAAAATACTCTTAAAAAAGAAAAATCCCCCTAACGACGTTATGCAATACAACCTACAATAATTATTGATTTATAGCAGTGTTTTTCTTCCTGGTACTTGTACCAATATTGCATTGTGGATTTTACAACAGCGCCAGCCAGCGGTATAATATTGATAGCGCCCGAATAATGGGTTTTCTACCCGTAATGACATTTAATTCGATATACTCGTATGTACGTATTATATTTCCAAAGTTCAAAAGCGAACTTCGATTTATTATTTTAAAATCGCGCATATTCTAATCGAATTTATTTAGAGGATAAACTAGTTACGTAGGCAGCATCGTGATGCAGCACACAGCAGGCACTTCAAATGGAGAATGGGGAAGACAAGTTTATCCGTAAATAATTGTACCTGCATCTACCTATCGCCCAGCGATCTTACCTACCGCCGTTTTCATTGAAAGGATATGAATCAATTACTTTTTAAATTTAATTTTGATGTTAAAACTTTATTGTTGTTTCCTTGGGTCTAGAAAAATGACAAAATATGTTTATTTTATATTTAGTTGGAATCTTTTAGACAATAAGCTTTATCTAGGTAGGTACCATATGTATTTTACTATAAGTATTTTTTTTAATGCGAAATAGGCATCAGATTTTTGGTGAGTTTTTTCTGAGAGTGCTTGTTTCCATTTAGGTTTAAAATTTTATTTGTTCTTGTAATACAATTTGCATTATTTTTATGTTTGTGTACATATTGTTACGCATTGTCTTTTCTAGTTTTGTTATGCCTATGATTAATTGTAATTCGTAAATAAGTAAGTAACCTGTTTTAAATCGATATTATCATGTCTCGGTAGAAGGCCTCGATAAAGGAAAAAACAAACTTACCGCCAAAAAAATAAACTGGTAAAAAAAATAAATGCAATACCTACCTAATGCGCACTCTAAACAGCTGTTATTCCCAACCATATAGACCCAGAGAGGTAGGTACTGCAATACACAATACATAGGTAGGGAAAGTACGGACAAAATGACACGGTGGTTTTATTTTGATCGATTGATTTTGAGCTACGACAAATGCAATACCAGAGCATCTCAAAATTATCTATTAGGAAGTGCTGAGTGTAAGAAGAAAATTTTTCAAAATTAGAAAAGAAGTACGATTTTGACTTATTAAACGTCTCAGCTCTCCGCTATAAACGGAAGTTGAGTCTCATTGATAATGATAATATTTAGCCTCTTTTTTTTAAAAAAAAGAGGACTTCGAGGACTGAGGTTTTTCAAGTCGTCGACCCCGGCTCGTCCTGACCCCGGACCTGCCACGCCGCCCGACTGTGGAGAATCAGCCCAAGTCAAGTGATGTAATAGAGACTGACACCCCGAAGCCCGCGTATTTCGCATCTTTCATACTTTTGCGATATTTCATTTTACCCATATATGTCATTTTGACCGTACTTCCCCGACAGGTTATTCAGATCACACAAACATAATGTTTAATGTCGGTAGTAGTTGCATTAACGTGACAATGGCATGACTTTTACTTTCTGGCCGTGATTAAATTATTGTACAAAATATCTGTATAAGTATACCTAATATATATGATAGTATTGAGGTTCCAATCTCTCTAGACTCATTTACTCGTATACGTCCTATGTAGGTACACGGTAAAATATGTGTACACATATAGGATATAGGTATTTATGGCTGCAAAGACGGTTGCTGTATCGGGCGACATTAAGGAGGCTCAATGTTTGACGAAACATTTCTTTAAAGTTCTCATGATGTACGCAAACATTTTAAAGTTCTCATGATGTACTCAAACATTTTAAAGTTCTCATGATGTACGCAAACATTTTAAAGTTCTCATGATGCACGCAAACATTTAAAATTTTGGAGCCATTTTTAATTAGTTAATAACTGTTCGCATCATGGTCAAATGGTCCACGCGTTTGTCTACCTTGCAAGAGGTTTCGGGTTCGATCCTGACAACATGGTTGACATGTTTTTTTTTAATAGACTAAAATATTTATGCATAGTCCCTTAATGGACATTTTTTTACAATATACATAAGAGGTTAAACAGGGTATTAAAAAAATAATTAATTATTACATAGCAATGAAATACATATTAACAATAAGAATAGTAAACAAAAATCCCACAAAGGCATGGCCTGTTCGTGAGTATACAAGAAATGTTTATGAATTTTTTGCTACTGTAATAAATAGACAGGAATAATATTTTTGTATAAATTATTTTATCCATCTATCTATTTATCTTATGAAAGAGAAAAGAAAATATTCTGTAAAACATTAGAATGTACTTTTTTATTTGATTGTAATTAAAAAAAGAAATAAAAAATAGTAAAAAACCTAAAAATATTCCTTATTATAAAAGGGCAACAAAATATATAATAGAAAAAAAGTTAATATCTTAAGTTTGAATCCAGGATAATGCGTGTTTTTTAAAAGAAGGAAAATTTTGAAAGTTTAGGATTGACGGATATTATCAGTAAAAAAATTTGGGCCTATAAAATATGCATGTGCTAGCCTCGTTTTACAATGTGGTATTTCTAGCACACGATTCCTTCTTAGACTTGATCTATTTTAATTAATTGTAAATAAATTTTGGTTCTTAAATATATATTTTAAACATTGAAAACAATATATTTGTCTTATTTCCCAAAGTTGAGCTTCTTGGAACAATTGGAAAGAGGGAAAAGGGCGATTTTTGTAAAGTTTTATTTTAAAGATAAATTTTTGAACAATTTCTAATGGTTTAATATGGTTGTTAAAAGCTCCCCCTCATCCAATTATTCCATAGGAAAGCGATGATCGTACAAGTGCATAATATACAATTTTAATAGTATTTAGTTGGGCGTAAATACTTAAGCGTTTGAACACATAGGTTAAATATTTTTTTTTTTTAACACTTTATATACATATAACGGCGGGCATATTGCCATAAGGCAATTTCTTCCTACCTACCCAAGGCGTTCAGTTTGAGAAAATTACAAGTACATGGGCATATTGAATCTTATGATTTTATACAAAATTAAAAATATAAAAAATGAACACTATATTATGAAGAAAGGAGAGGGGATGGGAAAGAAAGAAGAAGGATAAAGGAACAACTTGAAAAAATATTAAAAAATATCTTTGTTTATCAATAATTACTTCAAGATGATTAGTCCATTTAAATTGACAGTCAATAATTACTCCCAGGTATTTAATGCACCTTTCAGACTTAATTTTTTCGATTATATAGATATGTCAAGATTACAATATTTATTATAAAACATTACATTTGATCGCATTTTTAAACATTACATTTGAATCGTAAGACTGATCATCTCACCTTCATGCAACAAAAATGATCAAGAAGGTTCGGTTGGTGTACCGAAGCAGTGCCCTATGCACCATTAGGTGCGGAAAGAGAAAAATATGAAAAAACTCAATTAAGGATTTGTCGCACGATCAGTTCATGTTTTTTTAAATAAGCGTTGATTTAAATAAGTATTTGCATTTTTGTAAAAAAATTAGGCTAACCTGAATATTTCAATGTCGGGGCCGAGTTGTGATAGAGTGGGGTTAGAACCTCGGACTTTGTAAACCGAAGTTCGCGACACCGCCCATGGGGACCGCAAATAATAAATTACGTAATTGATGAATACATTTTTTAATCAGAATAAATCTAAATGTGACCTAGAGTTGCCAATATACCTATTGGCTATAATATACCATCTCTGCGTACTAAGTGATTGGGCTTGCGTACATTTTACAGTTATAATTCATTAACACCTCATTGTATGATGGATGTTGTTAAGTCTGTCTGTAGTCTGCAGTCTATACCTACCTACCTACCTACTACCTGCCTGTAGCCTGTAGGTAGGTACGGTATTATAACATAACATTACAGTAGATAGGTATACCAATATATGAGTGTACAGTGCACAGTACAGCGGAGTCACACGACCATCGCTGTTATTGTAGGTGATAGGGCTGGGCTACCCACAAATCTTGCCTCAATCCTCCATCGGTTTACATATTCATTTATTTTATTGGATTTTGATTTCTCTTTTATTTTTGTTTAGTACAATTATATTTTGTAGCTTTTTTGTTCAATCTACTCGGGTCTGTTTGAAGATATACTACTTTTAAAAACTTTTAGCTTTGCATATATTGATTTAATATTTTTTATAATCCGAAGGATGTTTTTGAATGAAAATGCAATGTTATATTATGTGTTTATTATTTTTTTGTTTACCAAAAACGTATTTTTGAAATTTATTTTTTGGCTTAGTTTAATAGTCTATTAACAAATAAAAAAATAAAGTAAGACACTGAACTCTCTCATTGTCATGGTCAAACATGTCGCGTTTTTGTAAAAACATATTGTTTAAAAAAAGTATTTTCAAAATTTCTCCGAAATATCCATATTGATTTTGAAAATACAATTTATTTTTTAATGTTAAACTCATTTGTTTTTATCGGTATTCATAGTATGTGATATTTCCCTATTGTAGTTGGTCGAATAGTCGACCATCTTCAAATAGTCGATTTCGTCGTCGAATAGTCGATTTTATAGAAAATGCTTTGTTTTACATTGGGTGTAGTGATAAAAATATCCAGTTAATCTAAATGAACACGTCACAAAACGTTGCCTTGCAAAAGGCTTATGATTCCGTAAAACGCACGAGGATTTGCACAGAAGGGGCACGCGTGGGCCGCTGGAGCCGGCTGTTTATAGCTTTACATATAGGATACTATAAGTCGGAATACCGGCCGAATAATGGCCAGTGGCCAGCAAACAGTAAAGTTCTGCACGACATGCGACACGCGACGACGCGACACCCACGCCGCGCCGCCCGGGGGGAGGGCTGACCGCTGGCGCTGGCGCGCGGCACGGTGTAAGAGCACAGAGATAGAGTGCGGGACCACTGGCCCTGGTAACTGGTAACTGGTAACCTCGAGTTGTGCCTTAATGGCGTACTAGTCGATTAATTAGAGCTGGCGCGTCCGCAAAACTTACACAAACGCATTTAAAATCTACAGCGTTGATTTTAAAAAGGTAATATAAACTTTGCTATTTTAAAGAAAAATCCGTGTTGGATTAGAGGGTTGCGTACATGAAAAAATATAATAGGTTTAGAAAATGTAATATATTAACTATTTTTTACACAAGCTTATTTTTTGTTTATAAATATTTTGTGTTCATCATTTTCGATAAACTAAATAATAAAAAGGCTAGTTTTCTGCCGTCATTTTCAGCAGAATTTCCTTTTTTTGGGAGCGACGCGTTATTAAATAAATAAATATCATTTTCTTACATGATTATTCCTGTTTTGCTCTAATCCAAAGGAGATTTTAAAAAAACACAGCAGGTTTGACAACAATGTAATATTAAGGTTTTTTTCAAGCAATATTCTGTGCATTAAAAATGTGTTCGTGTAAATTTTGCGAACGTGCCAGCGCTAGATAATCGACCTATACACGATTAGATTAAATGAAATAATATTTTTTTAAACCAGTGTTTTTAATAAATAGCTAAACATTTAATATATATTTTTATGTTTTGACTATAAAGAATCGCAGCGAAATTCAGACGAACGTAGAAGCACCTTGTGTACATTTCATTACCATATCATTAGCAACTAACAAAGTTAAAGTTGTCTATGTCACGCTCATAAGCGCGTCTGAGCGCGAGAGAGACAGATATTATTTTCATAATGCGTATGCCGTGCGGTGTCATACCATGAGCTTATTCACAAACGCTGCCCAATGGGTTTGTGTAAGTTTTGCGAACGCGCCAGCTTTAAATAATCCGCCAGTACCCCATCAGTAAAGGGTCTCCAAACTGAGGCCCACGCACTTCTTCATTCCGGCAAGTAGCTCAATCACAAATATCTATCGACGTGCTAATAAGCGACATGATAACAATTTCTCCCATGATTGTTTATCGTATTCGCGATCATAGTGGAACATCCTTGAACACCTATTATTAAATGTCAAAACATTTACGTTTCGCGGCGTATAATCCTGCTACGCAATCACATATTTGAATTTCATGAGTGTGAATATGAAAAACATTCAAAAACTGCTGTTTTAATTGATTAATTTATTATATATCATGCTATTTATTGCATTTAGACGGCGGTTGGCAAGCCAAATGTCAAGAAAAACAGTCACCATATTAATTGTATTTTTTTTTGTATTCGATACTCCTTACTATTTTCCAAATGCAATATATTGTAGTATTTTTTATAGTAAACGCCGATTTTTCGCGAATGAACTATTTATTTACGAGGAAAACAAAAAACAAACCGACACGAGCGTTGACTTAGAGATTACACACGCGTTGACTTGTGACTGCGATAACTTAAGCATGTTCATTATTGTTCATTGTGATCGCTCAAATGCTTAGCATGTTTTTAAGCACGTCGATAGTTATTTGTGATTGAGCTACTAGACAATGATTACATTATATAATATAATAATAATCACGGTTTATTAACAAAAAATACAATGTCTTTATCTACTACATACACACTTAGGTAATAAATTTCTCTGGATTATGTCTAGTCTGCCTCACTAGGTACAACCTGTTTTAAGGCAGACATTTTTATGCAAAAATAAACAACAACATTACTACGTACTAGTTAATTTATTATAGAGAACATTTAAATATACCATTAATTATTTTAGAATGTTTTTGAGTAAGTTTTCCGATTTTTCTCTACCTAAATCCAGTAATAATTTATTATGAAAATTAAAGCATTCATTTTGCGGTCAAATATTTCACTATAGGGAAATACCGGGTTCTTTTTATGAAATACTGTTCAGTAAAAAAAATATTTTTGGTTGCTTAATTACCGCAAAATGGGTAATTCTATTGGCCACGTCCCTAATACGTCACGATTCATGTTTATTTGTTCCTGACCATTCATTTTGTTGAGAACATTATCACGAATCTTGACGTCACAACTATCAAGGCCAAAAATGTCGTGAAATTTTTTAATTTTTATGTATTTGAAAGCATTTTTCAACAATATCCATGTTGATTTTGAAAATACAATTAATTATTTTAAATCCATTTCATATATTTTTATCGGTATTCGCCGTATGTGATCTTTCCCTGTTGTATTATGGAAATAACATTGTGGTTATAATTAAGAAGATTTATGAAGTTGATCTTTTCAGATGATACTTGTAATGTAATGTATTTATTTAGATAGTTGTTTAAAAAAACCTAAATAACAAGTTTTAACTTACATTGTAATCAATATGCATTATACAAATTTATTAATAAAATTAATTTTGTTTATGAATTTTTTTATATTTCCCATTCTTCGTCACATTGAATAATTTGAGCAACTTTGTGTGAGTCATCTCTCTGTTTCTGAAGTTCACACAAGGATTGTGTAAACCATTATTTGATGGTTTTCTAAAATATTATTTTTTTAGTAGTCATGATATTGTCAATTACTTTCATCACAAAACGATCTTCTCAATAATTTACTTCACGTGTTACTTTCAAATGTTTACTTTCTCCATACTGTGCATGTAGATATCTTATTCCGGTGTTAGCTCACATCAAAAAAGATTTTTAACAATTCAATAAAAGCGAGAGTTCCTCTTCACATTGAAATGTCGGTGGTTGATGATTCAAACACAAAAATGGCGGCCAGTATCCAATGCATTAATAAAAAAGTGAACGCCATTTCATTTTACAATAACATCCACAGGATCTTATAAGACATGTAAAAGAAAACCAAATAATCTAAAAAACGAACTTGTCATCGACAAAAGGCATTCATTAGTTGGGTGATTAAGGAATGATTATCACAATGAAATAGATTTTTGTAGGTAAAAATACGCGTCATACATTGAATTAAGAATAGTCTAGGAGCGTAGAATCATATTTGAATACATCGAACTGTGTCCAAAAATCCCTCCACTTTAATAGTAATATTGCACGATAGGAAAAAATATAATCATAACACAAATGCAAGGTAAAAAAAAAAAGCAATCTGTTAATTTCTCTAAAATTTTATTGTGCACGCGGAAACATTGATTGACACAACGTAGTAGATAAGTAAAGGGTCATTCAATAAGAGTAATTAAATTAATGAACTTAGAACTTAGAATATAAAACAAATATTATTTTACATAAAACATTTTCATATCATGTTAAATAATATTTGATGTTTTAAAGATAATGTCAGTCAAATGTCCACCACGGCGTTGTTTAATCCGAGGTCTAATTTTTATTAGCACTCTCATTAGATGAGCAAAGTAGGGTAAAAAAAATTACTACCCTAGCAACATTAACAAAATGTCCATTTTGTTTTCTTAGACAATCTGACAGATGAAAAAATAATTCAATTTTTAAGAAATGCATTTGCTACTTACACGTGCATTTGTTAATTACACATAAAATGAGATCCCATCCTGTTTCTTTAAGATCCCAGCAATATTTCTACACTTTAAAACAACACAACCCGGCATAGTTGAATTCAAATCGGGAGTTGCGTACTGAGCGACGTCTACAAAGAAACTAATGGGTCAAAACGTAAAACTACTCTTTTAAGAATAGTTTAGTCGCCTTTTGTTTGATGCGCAGATGCGGTTTCGAGACTATTATTAATTCTGTGGTGTCATATAAGATGCTCATTACTTAAGTTGAAGATATTTTTATTTATTTTCGAAAATTATTTTTCGCGTGAATTTTTTTATAAAGGGTTTTTCACTTGGCGATTTTGACGGCCCGTGGCGGCCATTTTGTTTTGATGACATCCGTCAAATATTTTTTTTTATTATTCAGTTACTTATGCCAAATCACAATAGCAAGTTACACAATTAAACATCACGTTCAAATGATAAAATCAAGAACTCGGCCTTTCGTAGCCTTCAACTTGGCGAATATTGCGTCGGGACTTAGGCCTCCTACACCCGTACAAGATCCAACTGACCCAGGAGCTTAAAGTTCATGATCATAGACAACGCCGTTTGTTCGCTGACTGGGCTTCAAATCGTTTGGAAGACGACTTCAACTTTTGCCGAAAAATAATTTTTGGCGACGAGGCGCATTTCTAGATGAATGGCTGTGTTAACAAGCAAAATAGTCGTATATGGGACGACACCAACCCACGCGAGGGTCACCAGGTGATAATGCATCCTCAAAAAATTACGGTTTGGTGTGGATTTTGGGCCGGCGGCATCATTGGCCCGTACTTTTTCGAAAACGATGTTGGTGAGGCGGTCACCGTCAACGACGAGCGCTGCTACAAAACGATGATTACCAATTTCTTATGATCCAAATTGAACCATATAGACCTAGACGACATCGGGTTCCAGCAGGACGGCACTACGTGCCACACAGCGGACGCCACGATTGACATTCTGGATGAACGATTTGAGTGTAAGGTTACCTCTCGCAGGGGTGATCTGAATTGGCCACCAAGGTCATGCGATTTGGCCCCGCTAGACTTTTTCTTGTGGGGTTTCTTGAAGTCACAGATCTATGCAAATAAACCACATTCGACCGATGCCCTAAAGATGAACATAACACAGGCCATCGCTCAAATTCAGCCGGATGTACGCGGAAGTCATTGAAAATTAAACCACTCGGACCCGTGCCACCGTAAGAAGCCGAGGCGGGCATTTAAACGATGTCATATTTCACACTTAATGGCACATATGGGCCTTTTAAATAAAAAATAAAAAAGAATTTAGTTAATACCTCACACACAACTTGTTTTATTTCATTTTAACATCTACCCGCCCTTATTAAAAAACCATTTACTAACACAATCATTTCCTTGTACCTATATTTTGTTGTTAGATATATTATTTCGTTTACACTGTGTAACTTAATGTTATTTTGAGCATACTTAACATATCTTGAATTAATGAACTGTTTATATACCAATCCATGACGGTTTTTTTATTAACCTTTCGATTGGTTTAAATTATAAAAAAAGACAATTGAATTAAAAAAAAACAAAAATGTGTATTAATTTAGCTAAGTGTTACGTAGGTGTCATGTTTCGATGAAAAACTTATTAAAAATACAATTGATACACTGCAGTAAAAGTACATACCGCCAAACATTGTAAAACGGAAAATGTGGCCCTCGGAGGAAAGCATTCGGAGTTCGGAGCATATTCGGAGACTCGTGGTACAGAATGTCAACAGACGGAAAGTTATTGTTTATTTTATTGTCATCGCTAAGAACTTATTCAGCTAATCGTATCGCGGCTGTTACTGTCAGCTGCTGTTCGCTACGTCACCGTCACAGTCCGGTCGCATTAGAAATCCGCTATGAAAACAAATTGACTCAGCGATAATTTTTCAAGAAAGTAAAGACTAATAATTTTGGAGAAATTAACTTTGACTGAATAAACGCAGCCAATAAAACCGAAATCTATTCTGACAGTTTGTAAAACAAGTTCGAAAGTTGAATGTCAAGATTTGAGACTTGAGGGCATCAACTAAAGACTATTTCGAATAAGAATTAAAAATAACATATATATAATTTGCTTACAAACAATTTAATTGATATGAAAGCGCTCCTTCATAATTTTTGTAAGATAAAAGAAGCAATTAACTGTTTTATTATTTATTTACGATTATGCAATCGGTAAATTTTAGAAAACCTCTGCTTTAGAAAAGCCTCAACATTTTTTTTTTCGATGATAAGGGGATTGTTAAAAAAGTTTAAGGTATAACGCGGGCATCCACAGAAAGCTTATTATTTTTCATTTAATTCGTGGTATAAAATGGTGTAACATTTACTATTTTGTAGACTTATACTATACTTATCTTCTTAAAAAACGTAAAATGTAATTATATCCATGTAATTAGAACGATATCTCAACAGAGACGTTAAAATGATCACTGCTAGATAACTCAACTGAGATACAAGAATAGTGTTATTTGTCTCCAAATATTTAGACGTATTAAAAATATTATAATTAAACGTGCATTGCAATTAAATGTTAGAAGTCAAAAATTTGGTAGGCTTTCGTATTTACTTCTCAAAACTGCTCTTAATCTCTGTTGAAATATACATATTCGTCATAACTTCCCAGTGGTGCATTGGACACTGCACCGGTAAACCAAATGCAGCGTATTTTGATCTATCACAAGACGGTTATGCTTCAGGTAGCAGTGAAGTATTACAGTTCAAACAACATTTAATATCAATTTTTCACGTTCACCCTGCCTGCAGTAATCGAACCCAGGACCTTAAGAACGGTTGGCGAAAGCATCAATACAACACAACGAGGTGGACTTGTCTCCGCTCGATTTCCTTGGTTTTCACAGAGCAGCCATCGAGTCGAAAACTTATTTTTTAAATGTGTAGGTATTTTATAAAAATTAAAATAAAACAACTTTGTTTTTAGCCACTTTTTTATCTACTGACCGGTTTCAAAGTTACACAAGTTTCATCGAAGCGTAGTTTACTAATGAATCTTATCCCATTTTGTTTTAACAGTGTCTACTACCGAGTCACATCTACTTCGCTATCATCAAATATTAAACCTGCATTCTACACAACTAATTATATAGGAATATTGTTTAAAAATACTAAAGGTGAAGTTCCTAAATAGAATAAATCTGGCACAATACTTGTACGTCAATTAAATTGTAATGATTGCGATTCAATCTGCACTCGAAAAACTAAACGAAACTTTAAAATTGAAGTAAAAAAAACACTTACGGTGTCTGAATAAAAGAAAAACTGAATTCGCAAACCATATTATGATAGAAAATAATTATAATTGTAGTAGACACTGGATTAAATGTTCTTCGTGATGAAAATAAAATATTTAAATTAGACGACTTGAAAATCTTAGAAATAAAAAGAGAGATAATTGTAATATTTAGATTCAATAATGATTATTGAGTGTTCACATAAAAAACGTAAATATGATTTGTGGTCAAAGGTCATAACTCGTAACGCAGAGGTCAAGTGCCTATTATAATGTGTATCTATGTACTATCTACCCATGGCGTGGCTACTTGCAACTTGCAACTTGCAATACGGCTACACGTATTATATTACGAGATTAATTATTAACAGAAGCGCTACCGTTAAATTAATGCTCTTCCCGTTATGTAGGTAGGTACCTACTCGGAGCAAACTTTTTCCATAGGTTTAATGAGAAGCAGATACCCAGTACCCAGTACCCAGTACCCAGTCTCATTCCATAATAAATTCGAGCCATTTTTTTAATGAATCACCGGACTTTCCCAGATTTACCTGCCTTTAAACAAATCAATATAATCAAAAAGTATTTAAAATATACCAATTACATTATTTCGTTAGCAATATTTTGAGCGAGCGGTATTTATTTATTTTATTAATGTACACGGCACAAATGCCTTTTATAAACATAATAACATCAAAAATAAAAGTCTTATATTACAAAATTATGAAATAAACAAACAGGCAAACCATCACGCCTGTTCCCCATAAGGGTAGAAAGACAGGATAGAACGCCACATCACTCTATCTTTGCATATAGTCCTTGCTTTCTCTGCATTCATAATTATAAATCTTTATTAACCATAATATACGAAGTGATAAATACAAAATAAAACAATGATATACATAGTCAAATGGCGGACTTATTGCCACAAATATCTCCCTAAATTCCTTATAATTTCTATCCATTTATTTATTTTTAGTGGATTTTCAGAAACGATAAAATAATACTAACTGACATACATATATACATTTTTGAAAATCGAATTCCTACATAAAGTGCATCCCTGTTAGTAGAAGAGCAGAGTTTGACATTAGCAAAAACCTATATTTAAAAATGAATTATTTTATGTTTGGGAATTCATCTATAAATCAGTACCTAAGTACCTACCCAAATGAAATATTTGAATATTAATAATTTATCACGCGTACATAAGAATTATAATATATATAAGGCGGGTGATATTGCACTTTATTTTTCTTTGGAAAACAGCAAATCACACAATGACAAAACGAAAAGATTGAAATGTCGAAATGTCACTTAGTGTATAGTTTACCGATAATTCGAATTTCAAAACGACGTTTGGTTAACCAGCTAATAGCAGGCAAGCCGACTTTTGGGCAGGACAACGCCTGTCAGGTCCGCTAGTACATTTATATATATTTAAAGTGCATTTATTTATAATTTCTTTTTCAATTCATCGAAAGAGAAAGGAAAAAACCTTTGAGAAGGGAATATGTTAGTAATATGGAGTTTTAGGAATTTACAGGGCTTATGACCTGTCCCTCGGGAAGAGATTAGGTGAGATTATGAACAACAGAACAAATAAATAATAATAGAACAAATAGAAATCAACCCCGTGTTATTTTATCGTGCAGTGTGGAAGTTTACAGTAGTTTTAATCGGGTCCATAGGCAACTAACTCTCCGAACAAACAACGGTTGCCCTCTTGCTCCTCGCACTTGGCCAAATCACGTCCAATGTTCCTGGCGCGTTGAAAGTGAAAATTGTAGTTTGTATTATTTTATTTTATTTTATTTATTTGGATAACCAACAGCTATAATTAAATCATATTTATATAACAAAACAAATAACAAATAAGCCAATTACAGGTTTTCACAAGTAGCATCACAGTAAGTTAAAAAAGATTCTCGAACATAAAATGAATAGTAATTAAATGTAAATTTAAAAGAAAAGAAAAAAATACTACGAGTTATTTTGAAAGCAAACGCCGCACGTTATTAAGATTATTTTCAAATAAATCTATGTTAAATGATTTATTTATTATAGAAAGTTATCCGTGTCCAGGCGGATGAAGAATACAGAACTGTGTGAGAAATAGAACCAGGGTCTTGGACGAGTGTTTTTGACTGGATCAGGTAAAAATCTTTAATGAGGAAATCGAGTGGAAATTAACCTTACCTTCATGTAACTATTATTCCTCTGTTATCTGGTCTCCGCATTATGATGTTCACATCAAAAATATTGAATCAGTTTAACATCGATTTTAAAGAAAAATAGGCTGTAGGTTGGGCTTATCCAGTGACCAATATACGTATAATGTGAGTTAGAAACTAGCTTAAATATATCTTCTCTTTAAGACCGTCGAAATAAATCCGACCTTCCAGTTCTATTTTCTCAACTCAGTCTTTGATGCGCCTGAACTACTACATACTACATACTACATACTACATACTACATACTACATACTACATACTACATACTACATACTACATACTACATACTACATACTACATACTACATACTACATACTACATACTACATACTACATACTACATACTACATACTACATACTACATACTACATACTACATACTACATACTACATACTACATACTACATACTACATACTACATAACAACAATAAAATTAAATATCCCAACTAGAAACCTAAGGCAAAACTGACTCTTTCATACCGATAACCGTAGAGCTAACTATGGGTTACATTCCCCTATGCCCAGAATTCTCAGGTCTTGATTTCTTCGATAACAATTTGTCTTCTTTCAAACGATCACTGAATCAAATGCAATTATAAACACCTCTCTCTCGCTTCCACTCCCACAAAGTCTACTTTATACCATTGTGTCTTTCTACTTTCCTTCGTAATAATTTTGTATGTATAAATATGCTCTTAAAGTTGCCCATTGGGCGTATATATATATATATAAATAAATGTAACAGTTGGTCAAAATACGACGCATTTGGTTTACCAACGCAGTGCCATATGCAACACTAGATGCGGAAAGTGGCATGGTGATGGCGGTTATAGAAAACGTTACCTTGTTAAGTAGATTAATTCATATTTATATTCTCTCCGTTGACATTTATTATCGAGGCGCGATAGGCTAACACGAGATAGGCCCATTTCACACATATTGTATTTTTAATTACAAAAATAAAAAAAATAAAGTACCTCCTAATCTTTTACAGAATATTTTCTTTTCTCTTTCTTATACTACACAAAAATATTTTACCCTCTATTTATTACAGGAATAAAAAAAATCATAAACATTTCTTGTATAGCCACGAACAGGCCATGCCTTTATGGGATTTTATTGTTTGTTTATGTTGTTTCTGTATAATTATTCTTTTTTTTTAATAGTCTTTTTTACCCATTTTACCTCTTATGTATATTGTAAAAAAAATATATAATATTGTTTTTTTTTTTTTTTTAATTAACTTTAGTTACATACATCATCATTCCCTTTCCACATCTAATGGCGCATAGGGCACTGCATCGGTACACCAATTGCGGCATATCTTGATCATTTTTTGATCATTCTAGTGTTAATACATCCTTTAAAAAATAATATTTTACATCAACCATGTCGGGAATCGAACCCGAGACCTTTTGCATGGTAAGCAAACGCGCTGACCATTACACCACGAGGCCGCAATATATTATATACATTTTTATTAAAAAATATGTATGTATTCAGCGGCTATTCTCACCGGATCGTTTTAATTTTTACTTAAAATCTGAATAAATATTGTCGATTAAACTAACTTGTATAAGTATAAACTTGTACTTTACTACTTATTACTTTTTATTGTACATTTTAATAAAATAAATAAAATAAGTAACGTTTTTTTATCGTGCCGTGTAGATTTTTACGGTCGTACGAAATGGGCCGAAGGGAAAAATCGTGCTTGTTATGTGCAAGTCGGTACCTACCACTAAATAGATGTTTCATAGTACGAGTACATGACAATGTACCGTTACATAATAAAGGTGATTAAATGCGTTAAAAAAAGAGAGAACAAAAAACAAAGATCGTGGCGTTGTTGAACCGAACTCGACCTTATATGGCGAAAACCATTACAGTACCGAGTGCAGGTTTTTGTCACAACTGACACAAGTTTCTCCAGTAGGTACTAGGTACCCACCCGAGTACTGTGTACCGTGTGCCGAGCATGAGTACTGAGTACCTACTCGCTATTATCCACCTTCATCTGCGCTACACGAGTTCACGACAAGAGGAGCACCTGCTCGTCTAAATCAAAGCGATTGTTTCCTTCTGCACTAAAACGATACCGATGTGCGATGGAGGTAAAGGGGGAATTTTTAAGATCACGTATCTACATGCGCATATCTTCTTCTGTACGTGCGATGTCACTGAACTCCTCCTAAAAGGCTTAACCGATTTACGTGTGGTTTTCAGCGAAATGTAGATCTTTACCCTGCGCGTGTTCGTAAATATTCAAACTTTCAATCGAATATGTCAAAAATAAGTTAGAATCATAAATATTTTTATCATCAACCTACTAGGGTTGTATTCGTCGAGAATGCATTTACAAAAAAAAATGGACGGATGTTGTTTTTTTCGTTTAAAAAAAGTTTATTTTTAAATGTTTACAAACAACATTCACCTTTTATGGATCCCAATCAGATTATTTCCTTACATTCCTTATAAATTCTTTCCATTTATTTCTTTTTACTGTATTTTTGGTAATATTAAAATAATATTAACTGACATTCGATACATTTTCGGAAAACACTTTCCAATATAGTGCACCCCTGTTGATGAGAAAAGCAGAGTTTGACATTTGCAAAAATATTTGAAAATGAATTATTTTATGTTTTGGAATTCAATCATAATTAAGTACCTAAGTACCTACTTATTAATGAAAAGTTACACCATCTTTTTTACTTTCCGAGTGGGTGGTCAAATTATTAGAGACAATACACTTTTTCCGTAATTTTCAAGTTTAGATTAATTTTCTGAGCAAAATATACAATATTAGTTTTAATTCGCTTTTCTTCTGTGTTTTTGTTACAGATATTATTATTATTTCTTTTCAATAACAGCAAGACTATTCGTTTTTCAAAAAGTTAAGTAATTATTAATTTGGCTGTTAATATATGTGAAAAATGTTGTTTGTGTGAGCTCAATAAATTATCAATTTTCGGAACGATTTTTTTGGCAGTTTTCTTAGTCCAAGAGTATAAAAACGCAAATAATTTATTTGTTTTCCTTATATAAAGCGTAAATTAATTTTGTTACCACCAATAATTATATTTTTTTTTTGTATAACCTAGTCTTCAGGCGCATTTTCAAGAAAATCTCGGTTAGTACAAACCTTTTCAAATATCTAATTCATTCTGCATATTACCAGAGAGATAAAGCAGAACTCAGGGTGTTTCGAAGTCAGTGGTCAATCGAATTAAAATGAAAATTGATAGAAACCGCTGATGGTGGAATCTTTTGTGTAAATTTATAATTATCTTGGATTTCGACTTGATTTGACTCTTGGAAAGTGAATAGTTATGGAAGAAAGATTTATCTAACAACGTTCGAGGTTTTATTCATAAATTTAACAACTGTTATAGATTAAACACAAAAGCGATTTAATGTCGTGCCTACAATACTGTAGAATTTAACCGTGACAAGAATTAAGTTAATTTTGGATTTAAAAGTCTTTGGCAAAGTAAATTGGAAACGAACTAGGATCAACGGTGGGCACAGAGTATCTAAATAGTTTCCTTGATCCTGGTATCGTGTAGTTTTGGTGAATTGGTACGCCTTGCGTTCAGCGTTGCACGAGGTGAAAGTTGCAGCGAGTGCGTGCGTGCCCATAGTGGCAGAAAAAAGATCACCACTCAGCGTAGTTGGCGTAAAATCAAGCGCAGCTGTCTTCAAAATCTTAAAATGTGAGCTGGTCGTCTATTTGCATTAATAAACGATGAAAAAATCAACGTCTCTTAAAGGACAGTCCAGAAATGGTTGTTTAAATAAAATATGATAGGTGATCGTCCAACCATACTACCACGCCAGACTGAGGCTATAAGGAAAAGGCGACTGCAATGGGACAGATAATACCGGATTATGACTATTTCGGACTAGGGTCGATTAAATATTTCCTTTAAAATATGCATTGTATATATATATTTTTAAAATATCACAGACCTGTTTCTTAGTCGAGTCAAGTTTATAAATTTTGGTGTACAAAAGCTCATTCGTCCGACGACGCCCAGGATATCAATTCCACCCGGAACGCTTCGTGGAGAAGCTCGAACACCCTGTTAGCGTAAAGGATTTGGGACGCCTCTATACTGTAGAAGGGACCATAAGGCAAGACAAGTACAATCGAGTACTGGAAGGGCGACCCCTTTTCCAGGCCTAAGTATGGTTTCATGGTGATGAAGAGTCTGTTTGCACAATTCAGTATCGTGTCATAAAGCCAGGAGTGTTACCGCATTCGCCACCGTCATCACCACCAAGCAGCAACTGATAGAAACTCTTATCATTACAACCTCAATCTCCGACACAATGCGAAACTCTGCATAGAAAGCTCGCGCCAATGCCCGAATGGCCTAATTGCAGCAAAAGGTGGCATTACTAAATCTTATGTTTTTCTGTAATATCGTTAAATCATAACGTTTTATGGAAGAATAAATAGAGATCAGGTACAAAATTACATCGTCGATATATTATGAATAAAGCATTCTTATGAATAAAATCTTGATCATTAAATTTCCATAAACTTAAAGATTACCGGAAATTTGTTTTGTCCCTAATAATTCGGCCACCTACTGTATGTAAGGAGGCTTTTCGCTCGACAAATCAAAAGTTTTCGAAAAATCGAAGTACATAACACTTTTTTTGGGTTTCTCTTATTTTTGTGAAACTTTTACGATTACGCTTGTTTTTGAATACAAATTTTATAAAAATTAAAGTCTGAAGAAAAGCCTGAGCTTTATAAAGGGCCAGTATGCTTCTTCGCACAAGAGTCAACAGAGTTTTCATTCGTATGAGATGTAGCCAAAATGAGTGAGAATTATGAATACCTACATATCAAAAAAATATTTCGAACATTGGTTCCGAATTTATTAATTGAATAGTTAGCTCATTCGAGCTGAAAGATAAATAATTATGGTCAGCATATTTATTAATTTTGCGGAAACAGTAAATTTTCACTTCGCGGGAAGTAACGACAGCGCCATCGCCAGCGAGAGAAAAGGCTGAACTATTGTAATACGTACAAAGAATGGATACTTTCTACTTCCATGTACTGACGGTACTGGCGGTACTGACCAAATGTAGAGCATTCATATTTCATAATGAGAGTCTCGCTATTTGGCGTATTCAGACACTTTCAGTTTCAAACTATCAATTTAGTTTGTTACATCTACAGGTAACCAAAAATATAAATAACCAGGGTGAAGGCCGTAAAGGAAAAATGACCACCGTAGACGTTTACCTCAAGTCCGGAGATTCCGGGTCCGATTCTCGTGGAGATTACAATAATTACTATTTTTTTTTTTATTCAAGGTCTCTTGGATTTTTCTTCTTCCTTGCACTGTCCCAACTCAGGGGTCGGCTCTTCTCGTTCTAAGGCTGTATTTTCTTCGGTTCTGGGTGTTGTTTTAATCTAGACTGTTTCTGCTGCTGCAGGATTTTAGAACATAGAGTTATTGAAGAGGTTTTACGGTCTTCCTCTGAATGATTGTCGAAGAAGATCCACAGGTATTGCCTGACCGTAAGGTCTGGTGGTCTCCGTTTTATGTGCCCGTACCATCTCTTTTGTCACTCTTGCAGCTTACTGTTTATGTCAGTGACACCCAGGCTTCCGGGAATGCGTGAACACTTAATTCAATATTTTAATGTTACTCCTGGCGACAACCTGAGCATTCGCATTTCAGTTGTTTCAAGTTGCCTAGAGTAGGTGTTGTAAATATATAGACCAGCATTCGGAGTAATAAATAATTGCGGGTCTAACGATAGTCCGGTACACCTTTCCAGAACTTCACGCAAGACTCCTATTACCGTTTTGAATTTCATCCACCCCCCCCCCCCATTGCATGGTCAACATCCGCCCATCGTCTGTCTTTGTGAACGAGTGAGCCCAGATACTTGAATGAGGTTAAAGTTTACTAATATTTCCTAATCCAGTCGCATTGAAGGAGTTTCGGCATTCGGGTCCTCAAATGGGTACAGGTATTGTATTTTTTAAGCCATTATCCTCCGGGGACTCTTTTCATCTTTCCAAGTTGCTCCGCAAATCACAATGGTTACCTGATATCAGTATTATATCGTCTGCAGAACGCATAATCCCGAGATTACTGTTCATGCCATTATTTCTTAGATAATTCATGACAATATGAGCACCCGCAAACTGAGGACAGTCCCTCGCCTCGGTTCACTCCCACTTTCATTGGAAATTCATCTGCTGTTTCCGATGTGCATCTGTCTCTTGGATTGTTGCGATTATAAAATAAATAAAATGCATATTAATTTTCCGTATTGCGCTAAAAAATACAAACAATATTTATTTAAACAACATAATGGCGCGGCGTTCGCTTTTCCGCCTTTGAGAGGGTCGTCCACATAAATGCACTGAATGGAAGTGAGTTTTCATTTTAATATACGAAGGCATTATGCGTTATTGGACCTTCATTTAATAAAATGAGGAAAGACCGGCATTACGCAATATTTTCATAGGTAGTGATAAAATATGATAGAAAGCGGAAACACTCCATGTACACATTATATAATATTTTTATTTACGTGGAGCGTTTTAAATTTTGTCTACGTTAAAATAATAAATTACGATCATTACGAAATGAATGGTGGCGTTTTGACGGATTACGAAAAATATTGTATGCACCAGTGCACGCTAGATATTATAATAATTCGTGTGTGATAATACTTGCACCCACACTCGATACACTATCACACTATCACACGGCAACGATCATTTGTCTTCCTTCACCGAATAAAATACAAATTTGGTAATCATTGATATTTCATTACTTCACGCTTGCCCACTCCGCGGGGCATCGGGCCTCGCGGTCGGTGCGGTGTCGGCACTCGGGACTCGGGACTCGGGACTCGGGACTCGAGACTCGAGACGGGACCTGGCTTGAGAGCGCACGCGGGAGAGGCCCGTAGCTCAATCACCAATAACTATCGACGCGACAACAATTTCTCACCATTGTTGTTTATCGTATTCGCGATTGCAATGCAACATCCGTGAACACCTAATATTAAATGTCAAAATAATTACGTTTCGCGACGTATAATCCTGCTGCGCAATCTCATATTTGAATTTCACCTGCTGCTGACAGCTTTTCTTGACACTTGGCTTGCCAAGCGCCGGCTAAATGCAATAAATAGCATGATAAATAATAAATAAATAAAAATAGCAGTTTTGGAATATTTACCATATTTTTTTTTATTTTTTTTTTTTTATTTCAAAATACAAAAATGTACAAAAACACAATTGTATTCCCATGAGTTAGCAAACTCATTCTGGGATTGATACAATTAAAGATTATCAGATAAAAAATACATTTTGTTGAACATAATTAAAACAAAAATGGACATATCTCGGAGACCTTTTTAAAAACAAATTATAATATATTATTTAAAATTAAATCACATGGGTTAAGGGTTATCGAGAAATAATTTGAGGAAATGAATTTTTAGTGTTATTTGATTTCCATTCGTAGACTGGTAAGAAATTGATTTAAAGTGAATAGGCAGGAGGTTATATTGAGTAGAGGCAATGTAGAGGAGTGACCTCAATCCGAATTTAGAGGAGTGTACAGGGGGTAAATGTAGACAGTTATGAGATCGTGTGCGATGGTTATGTATATCACTGTTAAAAGTAAGCGCTAAATTTGAGTTTAATTTATGTTGCAAAATTTGTAAAAAATTTACACCGGTGAAATTCAAATATGCGATTGCGCATATGCGAAACGTAAATATTTTGACATTTAATATTAGGGTTTTACGGATGTTTCATTGTGATCGCGAATACGATAAACAACAATGGTGAGAAATTGTTATCACGTCGCTTATTAGCACGTCGATAGTTATTTGTGATAGAGCTACTGGTTTCATATATGAATCCCGACTCGCTAGAAGTAAAATCGGAACTATGCAGGGACAGATGTGGTAAAAACTTTTTAAAAAATGACATAAGTTAAAATGTATATACATGTACAACTATCTAAAACAAGACAAAGACAATCAAGACTAATGAACCAGGGACTGAAATTATACAATAAACTACCAGACAAAACTAAACAAAAGACTCGGACAAACTTTTCAAAAGATGTAAAAAATATTATTTTGAACAACAGAGTATAAATGAAAAATGTATATATTATTTTATGTAAAATGAATGTTATAATCCGTAAGGGTTTATAAATAAATTTTCAAATAAAAAATTCTTTTTTAAAAATGTACATATATAATAACTGAAAATGAACAACAGGAATGCCCCCTCAGGCTATCAGCGAGTACGCCACCCCGACCATCAGAAGAAATATTCCCTTTAGACTGTCAGCAGGATATGCCCACTTCAGGCTATCAACAGTGATGCCCCCCTCTCCAACCACCACCTCTCACTTAATCCCTCAACAGATGAGTTTGTACATTTCTACTATTTGGGTTTATATATATATTTTTTAATATTTTGAGTCATTAATATACCTACTAGGTACCGTGAATGTTCATGCATAAACAAATTGGCTGCGAAATATAAAAGTAGCGCAGGACAGATACATATTATGCTTTTGCTGTAGTAATCGCCCACGTCGGGGGACTCGGCAAGGCACTAGGAGAAGAATACCATATGCTCCAACTAAGGAGTGGACATGGAATGACTTTAAATATGTTTCTTACTATGTGTTTTTACTTTGGATTTTACTGGTTTTAAAATATATATTTTTTAAATATTTTTTTGGTTTTTTACTATGTTTTCACTATATTTTTTACTTTGTTTTCACTACATTTATTACTTTGTTTTTACTACATCTTTACTATGTTTTTTCTTCATTTTTTACTTTGTTTTTACTAGATTTTTACTATGTTTTTACTACATTTTTTACTTTGTCTTTCACTTTGTTCACTATCTTTATAACTGTTTCTATATATTGATTACAGTTTTTATACATATTTTTTGAGTGTCTTAAAACGGGGTAAATAACTCTGGTTACATAGTCAAAACAACATTGTAAAAATTATAATTTTGTGTATATAATATAATATATAAAATAATATTAAAAAAATGATGAACACGATTATTTTATTTTATTTTCTATTTATTATTTTTTTCTTTGCTATTCTATTTTTTTAAATTATATTTGTATGTCTCTTCTTTGATTATACGGGGTTTTCAAAAGGTATAAAAAAATACTTCGTGGGTTCGATTCCCGCCAGTTGCAAGAAAAAAATCCAAGAAAGATTTTAATCTCAATTGATCTGGGTGTTGTGGTGTGTTTTTCATTACCTCCTTCCATATCCCCTCTATCCCACCTGCTGACAAGCCTCAAAATAGAGGCTTAGCGGATTAT
The DNA here is from genome assembly GCF_059751315.1 of Micrasema longulum. NCBI lineage: Eukaryota > Metazoa > Arthropoda > Insecta > Trichoptera > Brachycentridae > Micrasema > Micrasema longulum. Next base: position 134,857 of record NW_028279476.1, on the reverse strand, counting down.
TCTGGTAACCATGACAAGTTAATATGTAGGAAGATACTATAATAAACAACTATAAGAATAAAGTATCAAATGACATTATACTTTATAGATATAAAGCTTAGAGGAATAACCTAATATAAAGATATTATATAAAGATACACTGCATATAAGTAGGTAGGTACATAATTAAATGTGATGAAAAATTATAACAGTTTTAGGGGAAAAATACAGTAGATATTATTTCAGAGTAGATAAGCAAAGTAAAAAAGGCAGAGATTTTTACAGCATTCGAATAATGAAAATTATTATGATTTCATCGACGTAAAATTTTTTACCCTGAAAACGAAACATATTAATTTCACCATACTCGTTTCCGAGCCGGTGTAGTCTGACGATTGGAGAATTAAAAAAAATAATTATATCTACCACAACAAAGGTAGACCGCAATTTCGATATGTTATTATTTCTCCTCATTTACTATTTTTTACATAAATTATTTTGGCTTAACACGGGCACAACGTAAAAATCCATAATAAGTTCATGAATGTAATGTATAATATAAATTAATTGGAAATTAATATATACACTTTCAAGGACACATTTTTAAAAGTAAAAATCAAATTTAAAGTCGGTGTAATATCGGTTATCAACACATCTGATTTATTAATTATGTAGTTTTGCGGTTATACTTTTTTTTAAATAGCCAGCAATTTATATGATTACTTTATTGCAACATACCTTTATAAAAATTATAATAAATAACTATTTTTTTTGGTCGGAAATAATTAAGTTGATAAATTAGTGATTAAAACCAAATTAGATGTATTCAGAATTTTGATAATAAATTATTAAATAAATTCATTAGCTTTTTTTACATAGGATATAATAGGTATTAAATAACTGCGTTAGTGACCAAAAGTGGTATAAAAGATGAAAATGAATATTGTTTAACACGGTAGTTTTTATTTTATAAAATATTGGGTATATTATTACGTTTTGAGTGCCTTTAAATGGCATTGATCGTTAAGTAAATAATAATGATTGTAAAAACAAAAAGTAAGTGTAGGTGATGATGTAAATACAAAGGAGTAACATTACGAAATTATCTAAAAATGATTTCTCCAAAGTAGTTCAAGGCAGAAGATTGAAGGAGTGAGTGGGATGCGCAACTTATTTGAACATTACACGACTTTTTGGATTTATTGCTATTTTTCGTTGAAATATTTTGCGGTAGAAATGTTCAGTTAAACGCGTTCGCTGACAAATTCTTTTGTTCCGAGAAACTGGAAATGTTTGGACATTCGAGATCGTCACGCATAAATAAACAATAGACCGTTGGCGGTCGGCGTTGTCTGGTTGTCCGCCGCGAGTACAACACCTTCGATATTTCCTTCCTTCAATAGTACATTCTTCTTTATCAAACAAAATACGGTATTGCCCGCCGTAGCTTAATCACAAATAACCATCGACGTGCTTAAAAATATGCTAAGCATTCGAGCTATCACAATGAACAATAATAAACATGCTTAAGTTATCGCGGTCATAAGTCAACGCGTGTGTAATTTCTAAGTCAACGCTCGTGTCGGTTTGTTTTCCTCTTTAATAAACACAGTTCATTGGCGAAAAATCGGCGTTTACTATTAAAAAATAATACAATATATTGCATTTGCAAAATAGTAAGGAGTATCTAATACAAAAAAGTCCTGACATGACATGGCGGATTTATGAGCTATTTACGCAGAGTCAAGATATCTGAGATCAACACTTGCCCATGCGATGATGTTACTCTCCAAGATGTCTCCCATCTATTGATACATTGCCCCCTTTTTAGTCTGCAGAGAATGCAACTGGAGACGCGATGCAGAAGTCTAAATGAGGATTTGTACGATGTTCCTGTAGTGATTAGTCATAAGGACTTGTCAAGAGAGGTAACATTATACATGATAGATATGGTAAAGGCAATAAAAGGTATCAATGATACCAGGACACCAAATGCCGAACACTCTTCAAGTGGCTCGGAAGATCTGTTGACGAACGACAACGGTCCGGTCCGCCTTCTCCTGACGAGTTTTCTGTGGTTTCCTCATCACTAGAGCAAATGCGGAGAGGCTCCTGAAACAGGCCACAGCCGAAACCTCCCACCCGATCCTTACATAATATATCAACTAAATAACTAAACAAAGTTTTTCATTAAAGTAAATTTAACAGAATAAATTGATTTTTTAAAAGTAAACAAATAAATAACTATCCCTTTGAAATAAAAATAAACCTTGTACATTACAAGCAAGGTGAAAGAATAATGCAACTCACATTTGTAAAAAAAAAAAAAGTGAAAATTAAATTACAATTACTATGGTGACTGCTTTTCTTGAAATTTGGCTTGACAACCGCCGGCTAAATGTAATAATAAGCATGATAACTAAATAAAAACTAGCAGTTTTAGAATATTTTCCATATTTTCACCGGTGAAATTCAAATATGCGCAGCAGGATTATACGTCGCTAAACGTAAATATTTTGACATTTAATATTAGGTGTTTAAGGGTGTTCCTTTGTGATCGCGAATACGATAAACAACCACAGTGAGAAATTGTTAACACGTCGCTTATTAGCACGTCGATAGTTATTTGTGATAAAGTTACAGGAACGAGGTATTTATTGTCTACATTTTAAGTAGATTTATTTTTCTCGTATTCTGGGTGAATCGTCATGTATACTAAATCAGCATTTTTGATCTGATGATTTTTTGCTACACGAAGGTAAGATGATCAGTCTTGCGCTTCAGGTTCCAGTCCAGGGACTATGAAATATTCCAGTTTAAAAACACCTTTTGAAATAAATATTTCATGTCAACCATGCCGGGAATCGAACCCGAGACCTCTTCCGCGGTAGACAAATGCGCTATAACAGCGCGGGTAACATTTACACTGAATCGTGCACTCGGGGACCCACCTTGCCGTAGGAGTGCTGGGGGGCGCTCCAGTGTGTCGTCTCCAGGCGCGCGTGCCGCTGCAGGCCGCGCTGCTCGCTCGTCCACTCCGCGCGCCGCACGGTGGGCGCGGCCGGGGGCGCGGGCGCGGGCGCTCCGCCCGCCGCTCCTCTGCCCACCAGCATGCCCGCGGGTCGTGCTCGTTCGCTGCCGGCGGCTCCTCGTTCCCTCCCCGTCCTGGAAGACACACACCGTGAGTTGCCTGCGCAGATTCGAGCTGTCCGAGATGAACGCCCGGCCGCGTGATGAGCCCCGAGCGCCCGCTGTAGGTGAAGTAAACTCGTCCATTATATGTATATATTTTGTTTTTGTTTTTTTTTAAAGAAATATTTGCGTTCTTATGATTTACCCAAATATTTAATTTTGAGGGCCATTTTCAACGAGTTGTAAATAACTCACTATTAGAAAATGGGAATCATGTTGAGGTAGAGTAGGATTAGAACCACGGATCTTTGGTCCGTGAGTCCGAGACACCAGCCACAGGACCACAACCCGATTCTATACTGGAACTTATTTTGACACGGGGGATATGTCCTGTAACCACAGTTGCAGTACCGTGCAAAATATATATATGTTTAAAAAAGAATACTCCTTGATAGGTATCTTTGTATTTCAAATAAAATTAATTTATTGTACCCTTTTTTTAAATTTAACATGATATCAAAATACTTTCAAAAATCGTAACAAAGATTATTCGCTATCACTATCACTATCACTATGACTGTCACTATCATATATTTTATTATACGCCAAGTAAGTAAAGTAGCGATGCAGGGCATTACAATAACGACAAGTATAATAATAGGCATTACTATTACTATTACGCATTGTTAATTTTTTTATTTATTTATTTTTTGAGTCGAGAAATCTTTTTTCCTCGGAAAACATCTGGGTTAATTCAACATAAAGAAACAATTTAGTAAAAAAAAAAAGCAAAAAACGCAAAGACTTGAGACTTAATACAAAAATTTGACCATTTTGTCAATATGTTCACTTCACCCGCGTAGTTAGGTAATACAATGAAAGCAGGACACCGAATGCAGAACACTCTTCGAGTGGATCGGAAGGACTGTTGCCAAAAGACAACAGTCCCCCTTCTTCCGGCGAGTTTTCTGTGATTTCTTCGTCATTTGAGAAAATGCGGAGACCTTCCTAAAACAGGCCACGGCCGAAACATCCCACCCAATCCTTACATATATCCTTACAGGAGAATGCAGAATGCGGGATACGAGCTCACCCAGATGCTGACGGGTCGTGGTGGGTTCATGAGCTACCTGCATCGCTTCAAGCTCTCCGAGATCGACAGCTGCCCATGCGACGATAAAACTCCTCAAGATGTCCCTCACCCGTTGATGCATTGCCCTTTTTTCAGCTTTCAAACACAACAGCTGGAGGCGCGATGCAGAAGCTTGGGTGAAGATATATGTGATATCCCATCGGTGATGGGTAATAAAGAACTCACACGAGAGGTAGTATCGTACATGGTCCATATAGTGCAGGCAATTGGTAAAATAAACCAAAGTAGGGAACAAAATGCCGAACACTTCTCTAGTGGAACAGAAGGCCTGTTGACTACCGTCAATAGGCCGGCTTCTCCTTAAAGAGTTTTAAGTGGTTCCCTCTCCACATGAGCAAATGCCGAGAAGTTCCTGATTGGCCCGCATTAGTATATCTTTCCTGATCTCAACAGTTTAGATAAATTTAAAGAAATTTGATTGCAGAAAAATCCCCTTTTTAAAATATAAACCTTGTATAGTATAAGCAAGGTGAATAAAAAATATATATCGTAAATCGCAATATAACAGGAGAGTTATTTTTCAGCCAATCTATGGCGTTCTAATGAAATTTTTGACTTTTTTGATAACAAATATTAATAAAAATATATTACAGTGTATACTCGTAGTTAAATTAAAACATATATTATTTATATTTGAAGCACTAACTTTGTGGATATTCATTACAATAAACTACTTTGTTTTTAACCACTTGTTTTTTCTACAGACCGGTTTCAAAGCTAAACAAGCTTCTTTATCGAGGTATAAATAACTAATGAATTCTTTCCTATTTTATTTTAATAGTGATTGCTAAATATTAGATCAAACCTATGGAGCAAATAAGTCAAGTCTTCTTGTCATGTTGTTCATCTAAATATGGAAAGAGCGAGATAGGTGCAATCTTTTAAACTAGACAGGAGTGGACCAAAGAAAATATCGTTTATTTGTTTATTATTATGAATTAATTTTAATTTCTAAGATTTAATATTTTATTTTTAACTCGTGTTGTCATTAACTTCATAGTTAATTGACATCGACCCTCTACAAAATGTTGCCAAAAGAAAATTACATTGACCCTTTTAGATCCAAGTCGCAGATTTTATAGTTCCTGTAGCTCAATCACAAAAAAACTATCGACGTGCTAGTGAGCGACGTGATAACAATTTCTCACCATGGTTGTTTATCGTATTCGCGATCACAATGGAACATCCGTGAACACCTAATATTAAATGTTGAAACATTTACGTTCCGCGACGTATAATCCTGCTGCGCCATCACAATTTGAATTTCACCGGTGTAAATATGGAAAATATTTTAAAACTGCTATTTTTGTTTATTATTTATCATGCTATTTATTGCATTTAGCTGGCGGTTGACAAGCCAAATGTCAAGAAAATAAGTCGCCATAGTAATTGTAATTTAATTTTCACTTTTTTTTATTAGATACTCCTTGCTATTTTGCAAATGCAATATATTGTATTATTTTTAGTAAACGCCGATTTTTTGCCGGTGCACTGTATTAATCTACGAGAAAAACAAAAAACAAACCGACACGAGCGTTGACTTAGAGATTACACACGCGTTGACCTATGACTGCGATAACTTAAGCATGTTCATTATTGTTCACTGCGATCGCTCAAATGCTTAGCATGTTTTTAAGCACGTCGATAGTTATATTTGTGATTGAGCTACTAAACGGGCACGTGAAGCGTAAGATTGGTCATCTTACGAAGATACATGAAGACATACATGATGATGTAATAAAAACGATCAAGATACGCCGACATTGGTGTACCAACTGTTTTTTTAAGAGTCTTTCAATTTTTCATCCATCTATGGAGGTAAAAGTACTCGTACGAATGCTGTAGGCAAACTAGGAATGTCTTCAAAATAAGCTTTCGTTTGTTTTTCCTTCATGTATGAAGGGGAGTGAGAAGGTACTTAACCTATCCTAACTGAGGCAGGTGCGGGTGTTGTAAAGACCCACGAACTGAGGTTGAAGCTGCCGACATTATCAATGAAGAAACGACCCACTAAATTTTATTTGTTTAAAAAAACTGTGCCCATTAACACGAAAACATGTCCGCCCACTTCGCGTCTGCCTTATTACCTATCTGCAGTAATAGTTAAGGTAGTTATGCTGGTGTGAATAGATATACATAATATGGCGCAACACCTATGTGTATGTGTGTACCTAGGCTTGGATACATTTTCAAACGTTTTAATGTGATTTTTCTTGGAAATAAAAATAAAGTAAAGTACCACAAACTCCGAATTCGGGCGAAGAAATTTGAGGTTTCTGGGTGCCAAAACATTCAATATGTTACCCGAACATTGCAAAACCATGACCCGGATTCCATTATTTATTTTTTTTGTAAATGGTTACTAAGTTTAGGTAGAGAAAAATCGGAAAATTTGCTAAAAAACATTCTTAATATAATTAAATAATTAATTTTTTTTTAATAAATAAACTAGTAGCTAATCATGTTATTTAAATTTATTTCAACAGAGAGGGAAAACATTTTTGAGAAGGGAATATGGAAGTCTAGGCATTTACAGGGCTTATGACCTGTCATTGGCTGGTTTAAATGGCCACTTTACACAATGTGTAACATTTACCATTCTGCCCATGTTTGAACATCCACATTTCCTCAACTCTTCCATCTGTTGACTTTTGTGAAGTCCATATTCCATATTCCTTCTATATTCCCTTCTCAAAAATGTTTTCCCTCTCAGTTGAAATAAATTTGAATATGAATAACTTCCTAGGGAGGAAATCCAGCAAGTCTGCAAGCATTTAGACATACTCAAACATTGTTGAAGCATGTTATTGTTTTTTTGCATGAAAATGTCTGCCTTAAAACAGGTTGTGCCTAGTTAGGCAGACTAGACATAATCAAGAGAAATCTATTACCTAAAACATGTAGTAGATAAAGTAATTGTAATTTTTGTTAATAAATCGTAACTATTATTGTTAATTATTATGAATTATTATTTCTATAATTATTTACATTATATACATGTTAAAACAATTTGTTCAATATGAAATATAATCTTCAGCAAAATGTGTTCATTCTTTTTAATTCTGCATCACGATAATTCACGTGAATTGACATTATGTGTGTAAAAATATTTTTTTTAAAGTAACATGATATTTTTTTTAATTAAAAAAAAGATTCTCCGTGTCCGGGTGGATAAATAATACAGTTATGTGATTAAAATAAAAATCATAAACCTGGAAAAGTGTTGGTAAGTGACTCGGTAAAAATCTGATGGTTATTCTTAGGTAAAAATCTTCAAAAGGGAAATCGACTGGAGATTATTCTGCCCCGTAGTGTAGTGGTAATCGCGTTCGCTTGCCACGCTTGTGGGTATCAAATATTAAGGTGGTTCTACACTGCAATATTTCTTTGTTTCTGGACGCGCATCTAAAGCGTAAAACTGATCACCTTACTTTCTCTGTAACAAAAATGATCAAGATCCGCTGCAATTGGAGTAGGTACCAATAATACTAGCGCAGTGCCCTAAGCACCACAGGAAAATTACGATAATGTTAGCTACGTTAAAAAAGAGCGATTTTGAATCTCAGATCACATTTGATATTATTCAGGATTCTTTGGGAAAAAACGGATTTTCTATTAAAACACTCGATCGCAGTTAAGTTTAGTAAAACACGACAACAGACAAGAGCAAACATAAAGTGAAGGTGGCTGCAATAAACCGACATGTCTCGGCTTTCTGGGTTAAAAGTTGGATAAAAATAGGCGATGTGCAGATATATAGATATATAGATAGATAGATAGATTGATTGATTGACTGTATAGATTTCATGCAGTTTTAGTGCAAACATTACTCCTATTGCCATGGCGGGACATTATATTATCTTCTGTCCTACTGACGTTTTGGTCGACCATAATATTTGTATCGGACGATAAACGATAGATAAATATGGCAAAGAACCGGTTTTTATTGCAAATTTAAACGACTTTTTCATTTTGGTGACATTTTATAAAATCACTCTTGCCCATATTTAAATGAAGAAAAGCTCTCTAGTAGTTTAGTTTATTTCGAATGCATGATTATTTTTAATAAGTGTCCAGGCGGATGAAGAATACAGATCTGTGTATGAAATAGAAATAGAATTGATCTACCTGGCTCGAGGTCTCGGGTTCGATTCCCGGGAACGTTGATATGAAATATTTATCTTTAAAAGTAGTTTTCCATTAAAATATTTCATTGTCCCTGGACTGGCAACTGAAGCGTGAGACTGATCAACTTACCGTCCTATAACAGATGATCGATATATACCACATTCGATTTAGCAATGCTGACTCACCGGGTTTTAATCCATAAAAACCCTTCAACGTCAAAAAACTGTTCTTTTTATAATAATAGTACATATTAAAATAGCGTATTTATATCTAACAGCAACTAAAAAAACTCTTTTAAAAAACAAAACAATTAAATGTAAGTGAACTCTTTCAACTAGAATCTTTAAAGTTTATTTATAAATTAGCCACTGCTATAATTATTTTTTTTTATCAACCAAGAAAATTTAAACAAACTAATCATATTACAAAAAAAAATCTTTAAGAATCATTTTGAAAAAAAAAACAGATACACAAGTGGAAACTTGATGTTACATGAATTGAAAGTACTAACATACATATAAGCAAAGGATATTTAACAATACCACGATGTTTATTTATAATATTATTAATTTTAAAATAAAGCACAGAATTTCGGAAAAGAAAGCCAACATGAACATAATCACAAAACAGGAAAAAAGGAAAAAATCAGATTCCCATTTAGAAAAAAGGCAGTCGGAAAATTCAATTTTTTAAAAGGCTGTTAAAAAGTATTATGAAATGGGAAAAAATATTTATGAAGAAAAATAAATATAAAAATTCAAGCAGAAGGTTAAGAAATATGTGTTAAATAACGTACCTACATTGTTATTATTAGAGCACAAATACTATAAATAATATGTTTATTTCAAGATTCAAAAACAAAAAAAATAAGGGTGTTGTCCTTCCACTTTCCATTATGTTGTATCCCAACTCGGCACGGGGCTCTTGGCCTCGTAGAGTTAGGGATACGTTATCATTATTTTTTCTAATATACTCGTACATGTATTTCTATTTTTTAATAAAAAACATATTTTCCTTTTTCCTTTTTTCCTTTTTTCCTTTTTTTTTGCACCACAACAGGCCAGGAGGCCTAATTACAGTGGTGAATTACATCACAGAGCACCCAGGCTTGAGAAAAATCACATTTTAATTTTTGTGTTCTCACCGGGAATCGAACCCGGAACCTTCCGTGCGTGAATCAAGCGTCTTGACCACTACACCACGAAGGCCGCCGAACATATTATATACAACATTCTAAAACGAGACAAGGACAGTGAAGACTAATAAACCAGGGGCTGAAATTATACAATAAACTACCAGACAAAACTAAACAAAAGACTCGGACAACCTTTACAAAATAGGTTAAAAATATTACCATCAACAATAGGATATGAATAAATAAAAAAGAGTCGGTTCGTCAATTAAGGATTGATTTGCTTTTATTGTGGTACTAATCCTGCCTTAGTTTACTATTCAATTAGTCCAACGTCTTATTACTCTATATAAGCATATGGGTAGATGCAACATGAGTAATGCATTATTGTAATATTATTGACTTAATTACTGAAAAATCGTCTACAACTTGACAGAGGAGGTTGAAACTAAAAACCTACTTTTTTGTAATAAATGTACTACGAGCTTTATGAACGCAGTTATACCTGCAGCCGCAGCCGAGGACAGGTACAGGTGCCCGAGTGCCCAGCGGAACCGAGGCGTTCTCCGTGATCTGTTTATAGAAAATATGAAGAACTTTATGTATTTAATACTGTCAAATTAATTCGTCCCTCGGCCGTAAAGACTCGTTTATTTCCATTTAAGTTTCATAGAAATCACTGACACGTTTTCTACTCCGAATATTATACCGGTTCGCATTCGAACATACATATATCTACGTAGGTATATTTATATTAATAATATCAACAATGTAGGTTACAACTTACAACTCCACAGAAAATGTTCGTATTTTGATGCAAATCAAACTTTTAGGCTATGACAACATCCATTTACGTACTCCGGTAAAAATTATCTTTCTTTTTTTTCAAAGAGGATTCCATACTTAACACGGGACTTTAGTCCCGCGGAGTTGGGACATGTGTCTCAATGAATCCGAATAAAATTACATCGCGAATAATACAAAAAATTGCTGAGAAATCTTCTAAAATTAAATTGATTTGGTAAATTTAAAACTGACTTAAGTAAATATCCGCTGCTTGGTATAATGATAGTGTGCCTGCGGTCATTGATTAGATTTTTTAAAAATTGACAGCAGAAAGCGAAAAACCCTTACGATTGTTGCTCAGAGTAATAAATCACTAGCGAAGTCCTTTAGCTCAATTGCATAAAACAAAAGCGTTCCAATTCTCGACACGAGTACCAACGTCCCGTTGTATTGCTGTAATATCTGTAGCTAACTTCGTAGTTAATAATCATTAAAGGTTTTTTTCTCCGTATGGGCGACTCTAGCCAGTGGCGTGTTTTTACTCTAAAGATTGTTGTCAATTTGTATATGTTATGATATTTTAAATATTCACAAGGTGACAATATCGAATGCCGATCGAATCCTTCATAACGCGTCATCGATTTATTTAAGATCCGGTAAAGTCAACTGATGTCGTAACAAGAGACTTGTGATCCAAATATTGAAAGGTGGGTTTACCAAGTCACGTTCTGAAGCGAGCCGCTGCTGCAGGTACACTCTACGCCCGGAGCGGGAGCGGGAGCGGGAGCGGGCGACTTCACTACAGATGGAGGTCAAAGGCCTTCGTAGTCCGCTGGGCTGATTCCTTTACTCGGAAGCGACCATATTATAGCACACTTCTCTACAACACTTCGTAGGACGCATTGTGCTATGCGATGGTGGAGATGTTTGGAATATCATCGAATAGAGCGTGGAGCGGTCGGAGATTCCGGGATCTGACACAAATGCTCGGTTCTGTGTTCACAGCTATGTATTACTAATATGTACTGCGTGGTGAAGCTATTCTATAATAAGTTGAATATTATCTAAGTTGATCTTTATACAGAGAAAAACGTTTCATTCAGAACAGAATGTTGAAATCATTAGCCAGTTGTTTTCAACAATTGCAGTTAAATAAAGATACATAATACATACATACCTATATTACAGATCAGAAAATCTACTGATACTCGCAAAATCGGAAGCGGGTTGCCAAGAAACTGGATTAGAAATATTTCAGATTTAACAAAATAATGCTCAAAAGTACCTAATTTATCAAATTTAATCAATTATAACTGCTCATAAATTGAATACTGATCGGCCATGTAAATAGCTAACAATCTAAGACGATAATAATACGATGAATAAACATAATTTAGTAACCCTTACAATAAATATATATTAAACAAATAAAAAATGTAACTAAACAAATATACATACTTAAAAAACATACAATTACTAAATATTGGTCAATACGATTCCTCGTGCACATATATTTAATTTTAGAAGTACATTGCTAATTATAATTTATTGTAAAGAGATTATTCGCAAAGGTTGGGAAAGGGTCATGAAATATCTTGATATTTTGCTATTTCAGCAGTATATGTTATATCCCCGACCAGAATAATACATCACCAGCTTATAGACTCGCCCATACGGACAAAAATCATTCTACGATATCAACTACGACGTTATCTACAGTTTACAGCAATACAACGAGCCGTATGTACTCAGTTCGAGAATTGCGAGCGCAAACCGAAACCGCCCGTTACACGGTTGTTATTAAATTAAAAACCAAACAAAAAAAATGGAACGCTTGTGTTCTATTCAATAGAACTAAAGGGCTTTTCTTTAAGCGGGAGCGAATTATTACTCTAAGTTCCCGACACATGCGGGCCAGAGATGTATGTAATGTTGCATTGATTAAAATTGGAGGCAGTGTATTATAAAATTGGTGTATTTCTTACACCTACTGCATATTTTGTGTAACAATCCAACGGTTAATTCATAAAATGAGCCATTTTGTTGCAAAGCCTCACTACCTTGACCCGTCTTAACTAATTTGACGACCTCTTATAAACATTATTTAAAGAGCATTAAAATTTACGTATTTTCCGCTTCGCCACCTTAACGGAACTGTGTCGATTGCGTTGTGAAAATCGAACGATTCCGTTAAATGTGTAATTGTTTAATGGATTATTTATAATTGAATATTTGGAGGAAAAGAGAGTTCTCGCCAACTCGCGGTTTGGTGCGGTTCGAGGAGCATCACAATAAGACTTATTTCAGATTAAGTTTCGGTTTACATTTAGATTACTTATTGTTTTAGTCCATAAAACAAGTCGAACAGTATAAACTATTTCCGGCTCTAGAACCAATTTTCTGCTAAATAATTTCTGTAATTTCGTAACCGCCTAACATATTATGCAGATTCCGCGAATAGGAACAATAAATGCTCCGATGCACTGAAAATTCCATCGGTACAATATTAATACGCAAGTTGTTAATACGTGGCATTTTGCATTTTTTTTCAATTTTAATTTAGAAACTTCTATAATCTTAATAATATAATATTTATTTATACATTTCCTCTAAACTCCTTTGTTCTGGTTTATTTCAAATGAAAACGTCGGTATTGCGAGTATGACCGCATTACTATTTTCTGCCATAAGATAACAATAATTAAATCGTTGTTTATTTACGATATCGCGGTCATTATAAAAAGTAACACCCGTCTCCGGCACAAATGCTCTTCATGTTATGAACAGCTGAAAATCCACCAGTGTCATCTTTACTTAACACAAAGCGGGTTTCATTTTATTTATCATTTACAATGATAGTCCTCATTATACCGTATTTTCTGCAAACCACAGACAATCGTCTTACTAGTCAACTACCTAATTTTCACGAGATTTTTTCTTCGTTTTATTTTATGGCCTTCTAACCCCTTTTGAGTGTTCCACCGGTGTTCTACAAAATGCGATTTTAGCCGAATTCGTCCTAACACAAATGGAAATAATTTTATAAAAACAACAAATATATTGACATGCAAATTATGTTTATAGAACGGGAAATTTTGTAGTAAGCTTACTAATGTAAGGTACCCACCTACCTAATGGTATTAAATTGTTAAAATGTTCAATACGTTAAACAAATTAATATCCACTCTGACGCACATAATATAGGTAAAACTAATAAGATAATAAAGAAAGTTCACGAAACATCTGCTCTCTGCAGAGCCCACATGCGTAATGCTGTATCCCGTACACGGCGTCCTGTCGCATGTCGACGCGACGCGACGCGACGGCAAGGGCCAGAACAATAATATTACTAGCGATCGTACTCGTAGCTTCTTACGATAAATCACTTTCTTCGTAATGTAAAAACATGGATGGGTAGGTGATCAGTTTTCTACGGCGTTGTTGACATTCCAATAATCGGTATGTCGGCTGGTATTACAGGCAAGCTGGCGTGAGACGCGCGTGTGCGCATCGTCAGTGTAGCACGCCGTACTGCGGGCACGGGGTCGGCTATTATTTACACACGATGAAAGTGTATCACTCTCACTAGTTTTTAGGTGTTATCTCGGAATCAGAAGGCTGCCGCAGCACCGGAACCCAGCCTCGAGTCGGGCGGCGGGGGCGGACGGCCGCCCGCCGCGGGCACGGCCCGAGCCTGCTCCGCATCCATCTCCCGCCTCCGGGACCGAGGCGCTCCACGCGGGGACGATACAAGGGAAAAGAGCGTCCGTCCGTCGCTCTTCGGTCGATAATAACGCTCACTCCGGACTGTTGAAATAGTGATTGAGTGCGCCTCTCTAAGTAGGTTACATGTGGATGTGGATGTGAATACACCGCGACGTTCCGAATCGTCGGAAAATGAAGTCATCGACTCCGCAATCTGCAATCGCGGCCGTGAAAACCTAAAGCCGCAACACTCTACCTATATACGAGTGCACATCTATGTTCACTATGCGAGTTGTGATGCTTCTATTCCACATGGACCAGTTCATAGAGAACATTGCGATAAAGTCACATAGCCTTCGTGTCAATGTTATTTCGTAGTCGATCACCGATCACCGATCACCGAATAGCCAGTCTCGGCCGTGCCGCGTATTCTGTATCCAACATATTGTAGGTAGTAAGTAGTAGGCACGGCGGCGGTGAGGATAATATGTGGGACGATGTTTGTTGTGTCCCACCATGACGGATCTTTATTATCGGAATATTTATGTCGCGCAATAAAATAAAGCTCGAGTATTTATTTATTTTATTATCAATGCGCGGGCTCTGCAATAGTACCTACACCAAATGCGGCTTATATTGATCACTTGCTACATGAAGGTTAGGTGGTCGATCTTACGCTTCACGTGCCAGACCAGGAACAATGAAATATTGTAGTGTAAAACCACCTATCAAATCAATAGTTCATGTCGAATGTGTCATCTCGTACTAGAGATCGGTAGTGTTATGTATTAACAAGACAACATAATAAATTGTTTTACTGAAAAGTTTTACTTCAATTTTAAGGCATATTTTATTAATATATTTCATGAAAACAACAGCCATTACAACAAAAATATGTCGTTTGCAAATAAACCGAAATTAAATATTCATAATTATAGTTTTCTATATATCGCTTAGTACAAAGCGGATAAAAAACATCTTAGACTTGTGTAAAATTGCTCTGTATTCACTTGTAAAATATATAGGTATGTAAATATAAACAATTAATATTATTTTTAAATTCAATGCTGCATAGAATCACCTTTCTAAAGCGCCCCTGAGGTACGAGTATAATATTACAATTGATGCTACATACATTAACCCTTATACTGCTAAACAACGATATATCGTTGTTGTTAATCCCTATCATAAAGTTCCAACTAGACTGATGCTGACGTCATAATCCCCAAAAGGGTAAATGAATTCGGGAACTGCTTGTTGCACTTAACCGTCAGTGGTATAAAACATTTTCAAAACATACAAATTACTTATTCGACGGGTTATCATTTAGTTTCGTACCTATTTCAGCCCACGGAAAATTTAACACAAAAAATGTTTTCTTACGCGCGGTTAAAATTTGAGCATTAAATGTACGGCAAAGTTTCTTGAAATTAATAAAAATATTTAAATAAAAACGATCTACTTTGAATGACGTCACTTGTTCATATGAATCAACCAATGATAAGAGGATTGGGGAAGATTTCCGGTTTTTCTAATCGTCAATGGACCAATTAACAGAACTAACCGAGAAGAAGCGGAAGAGAACTTGCGACGTCACACGCGGGTTAATGTCAGAAATACAAAAATTTAAAAGATCGTAGCGCTGATAATACGATACATAAAAATTAAAAAAGCTTTGTCAAATAACAATTTTTTTTTAAACCACTAAACATCCTCATTATAAATTTACTTATGATGTTTAAATTCACAGTGCTTTTAAGAAAAGAGAAACGACTAAACACAGGAAACTTATAGCTAGTCGGGACCTGAAACAGTGAACTTTTTTACATTGCAAAAACAGTCAAATGAAAAATAAATTAATGTTAATAGTTAGTTATTTAATCACTTAAATAATATTTGAAGAAAATAATTGCATTCGGTGTTTTTCCCGCGATTAAACCCGATCCAATAATTAAGAAAATATTGATGTACTTCCGTAATGAATAACTAATTAAATACTTTACTTTTAATATAATAAATCTTATCTAGTGAGGTCCCTATATCACCGGAAAACCCCATAATTAAGAATATAAACAAATAACTAAAGAGCCATAAAACATAAAAATAATTCACCATGGAACCTAATGATTGTCAATTAGGACGTTTGAATATAAAAAAAACATTAGTTCATTTATTATAATGGGTGCCCATAGCAATGGGAAATTCAAATGTTTTAGCTGTTCATTAGGTAGTAATTATTACTCTACTAACAAAACGTAATTATTACTATACAAACTCTATTCTACAAACAAAACGTAAATGAGGTATATCAGCTCGATATTGATCCAAAAATACTTTAGAAAAAGCTTCTTCGATTTCGTGCTCTTCGTAAGAGTCATATTATAAATTATTATCACTATCACTTAAAAAATGATCGTTATTGTCTAATTCACTTTCGGAATAGGTTTAGCTGCTAAGCCTCTGAGTTTCTCGGTGAGGTACTATTATTTCTTTATCACTTTCACTATCCGTTATCATTTTGAATGATATATTTTGTAAATTCATTCACAATAAAAAGGACGCTTTGCAGAGTAAAATTATTAGTTAGAGTAACAAAGTAAGATTAAAAATATATTCAAATGTAAAAAATATGTAATTTACCTAAGCTGTTTGTAATTTCGTCAACTGTTGTCTATCTCGCTCAATCCATTATGCGTGAACTAGCTATTAGTAAAACGGAATATTTTTCTTAGAAGAGATATCAATTTGTGAGACAGTTGTACAAAAACATTATTTTTTAAAATTATATTATAACATCTACCAAGAAATAATATCACTTCTTAGTACATTTACCGGTTACTTTTAAGTTTCAATCTAAATAACTCCCTACAAACATTTGGACATACTCAAAATATTGTTGATTAAAATAACTTGCATAAAAAAATTAAAGTATTTTTAGGCATTACCTAGGTGAAATAATTTATCCAGGTAAAACTCACCGACATCAATAAAGGTTTCAGCTCTTTTAGTTTGCAAAAGTCAACAGAGAGAAGAGTTGAGGTAATGTAAAAATAGTCATGAATGTGGATGTGTAAACATACCCCTAAAATAGTGAATATTTTGTAGTGTGTAAAGTGGTCATTTAAACCAGCCAATGACAGATCATAAGTCCTGTAAATGCCTAGACTTCCATATTCCCTTGGCAAAAATGTTTTCCCTCTCTGTTGCAACTAATTTCAAGATATATTTTACACAATTTTTGTTTAGCATGCATTGATGGAAGTGGTAGGTTTGATAATATATAACAGAGCACTTTGCCCCGCAATAAGCAAAAAACTATCATTATTATTTCGTTTCAATAATAACTATTCAAACAATGCGCCTTGAGATTGCTGTACGAGATCAGTTTTGTTTGTTTTTATTTTCAATTAAGAAAGGGTTTACAACCGCTGTATGAAAATTGTCTATTTGCGGCACGAATTGTCTATCTCGCTCACTCCACTGGGCTTGAATTAGATATTTATGAAATGGAAGATTTTTCTTGGAATTGCTATTAATTTTTAAAACAGTAGTGTGTTTGGAAAACAACGTATTCGATAAAATATTTTTAAAATGTATTAATAATAAGATTTCTGATTAGATTCTTGAAAAACTGCGTAGCAGCGTAAGGGTTAATAAATAAATAAGTTATCAATAACTATAATAATATCAGTTAGTTAATACAGTATCCTATTATTTTCTTACCAGATTCAGATTGCATAATGAAATAATTTAAGCCTCCAAAATAATCTAGATCAAAACAAATCCACTGCCTACATCAATCATTCATATTGATAAATTATATTGTCATTGTCACCTACAAACAATAAGTTCGTGTGCTCGTCTATACAATATGTAGGTTAGATGTTGGAATTTCGTTAAGTAAAAAAAAAACAAAGTGCCAGTGAGTAAAACACTATGACGCAGCTGTGACAATAATCGAAAATATCTTCATTAGACTCGGTGTTTATTATTTATTACATTTATGCGTCATAAAACAGGTAAATTATTTTCCCTGAATATCCTCGCTGAAACGATACGTTTTCATTCTAAGAATATCAGCAGATCGTAAAAATAGAATAAACAAAACACTTTGTATATTTTACGCCTCACTCTGATTAACATTGATCGCAAGTTTCGGGTATAGAGAGTGACTTAAATCAGGGTCTCGATTACAATGGGAAGTTAACAGTGCTATCTTCAATTTTCAATAAAGTAAAATAGAATTTTCTCTAAGAAATATTACGTACTTTTGTTTTTTATTATTATTGAATACAATGATACTCTAATTTTGTATTTTTTAATACTACTATATTTTATTATTATTTTGTTGATTTTAATAATGCCATTATTTTGTATATTTGATTATGTGTGATTCTTAATTTGTA
Organism: Micrasema longulum; assembly: GCF_059751315.1. Lineage (NCBI taxonomy): Eukaryota > Metazoa > Arthropoda > Insecta > Trichoptera > Brachycentridae > Micrasema > Micrasema longulum. The sequence goes on along the minus strand of NW_028279476.1, from coordinate 116,437 downwards.
TAATTTATATTTTTAAAATTATTTCTGATTATCTTTTTTGCATTGTATTCTTTGGATTTTTTTTATTTATTACTTATACATTTTTTTCTGGATTGTTATTCTATTGCATCACATGTCATTATAATTTAATCTAATTGATTTTATTGTATTTTTATTGTTATTTATTGTGGCTTGACACGGGCATAGCCAAAAAAGCCTTAATAAGTTCATTAATATTTAAACTAGTGTAATTTTGAATGAATAAATAAATTATCATAATTATGTATATTCTCTCTGCTGAAATATATGTATGTATGTACTATATGTAAGATTAGTTTTTATATATATTTTTATTTACTTATTCTTATTACTTCATTTAAACTTTTTACTACTTTTGTGTAAAATATATGTCTGCTCTTTATATACAAATATATGTAAAACGTGTAAAAGCCTACAAGGCGTTTAAATAAGTAAATAAATAAAAATGTCAAAAAATAAAAAAGTGTATTTTTAAGTGTTCTCGGCACGGGTAACCCCAGTTAGATCATATTATTTTTATGATTTATTTTTGCTTATAATGTGAAGAAATTGAATAAAAAAGTTTAAAAAAATGAGAAATCGACGCCGACGTTGACGACGCCTAAGACCGACGTTAGCGACGACGATGCCGACGACCTACGCGACGTTACCGGAGGCGGCGGCGACGCCGACGTAATTAACAATGAAAACATTATTTTCGTTTTGCACATTTGGTTTGTTCCGTGAATAATAAAATACAGTTCTGTCTGTGAAATATGATCAAAATCCCGGACAAGACGTGTTATCGATTTGATGGCTGCTTTCGGGTAAAAATCCGAAAAAAAGGAAATCGAATGCAGATACATAAGTCCACCTCGTAGTGCTGGTTGGCGCGTTTGCCTAACCCTCCTGAGAGCCCAGGTAGGATACCCGGCAAGGTCGACAGGAATATTGGTTTTGAAGGAGGTTTTCCACTGCATTGTTTTACGGTCGCTGGACTGACACCTGAAGCGTAAGACTGCTCAACTTACCCTCACGTAAAAAGTGATCAAGTTACACTGCATTTGGTATACCAATATGGTCGGATGCGGTAAAGGGACCATGTTGATGATACCAGATTTCGATTGTTTTCAAATGTTCATGTTATTGTTGTTACGGTATCGAGTACGTGGCTTATTAAAATAATTCTCTAAATATGGAACCTGTGAACTTATTTTTTCACGGATAAAAATAATACGCTTTCTCGGTGGGGGGAAGTGGGATTCTAGACGGCTAACATATAATTTAAATATTATTAATATATAACGGGAAGTGGATTTATACGGAGTGGCTTTTCACGGGTACGGTTTTTTTCTTATTTTTCTTTTGCATTTATTTACTTACAGGGTGTTCTTTAAACCCTGTCACATCCGAAACCACGATGATCAGTATGGGCGAGAAGACATATTGGCATATTTAAAAAAATATTTAGAACTAAGAAAATTTGTAAAGATAAAATATTAAAAATAACAAATTGTTGCTTACTTCTTGCGCGGTTAACGGTGTGTCAGACTCCCCCCTCCTCGTTTCTCCCCCGCAGAAGTTAGCAACCGTTTGTTTTTTTTTTTTTAATTATTCGTTTTAAAAAAATATTTTAATGTGCCTATGTGTTTTCTTGCTCATACTGATCATCGTGGTTTCGGATGTGACAGGGTTTAAAGAACACCCTGTATATAGAAAACTATAATTGAACTTTAATTTAGTTTATTTGAAAATATTGTTCTATTTTAATAAATAAAATAAAATAAGACAAATAAATAAAATAACTGGATGAATAATCACTATATTTGAATTTTAGCTAAAAGTTAAAAATACTCGGTATGTCTACACTTATTGATTTGACCGGTTAGGGCTTTAACCCTAAATTTTCCTGTTTTGAATTAGATGGATTCACGAGAAGGTGCCTACTCGATTGACTTAAGATTTAAAATTCAAGGAAGAACAATAGCCAGAGCGTCCTTGACCCGGTCGGTCCATCTTCGGTAGAACCTTGTACTCTTCCGGATACAATTAATTATTCATTAATGTAATTAGTAGTAATTAACTTGTAACAAAGAACCCGCGTGATTTGGCCATATTCTGTTTTAAACGGTGCAATGAGATTTTTATTTTCGGAGTTTTAAAGTAAAAAATACTTTATCGAATTAATCAGAAGAATTACGCTGACTGACCGTTCGCACCTCAAGGGGCGGGGAGTAATCCGCCGCGCCGCGACGTACGCAGTTACGTACTTTCGAAAGGGTTCAAATATTGTTAGTTATTAGTATTAAGTTTTCTCAATTTTTACAATTGTTAATTTTTTTATATTTTGTTTTGCATTTTTTTGTTTCTTTTTTATAATATTTTGTAAACTTGCCAAACACAAGAGCCAGACTCTTTTTTGGCAAGTTCAACCTTAATTGTTCCATTTTTTACTGCATGTTTTGTTTATTTACGCTATTAAAGGTTTTTATTGAAAAAAAAAACTCACGATTCGCTAACAGCATACCACCTAACCTAACCTAACCTAACCTTTTCAACAAAATACACTTAAAGATTTATTCAAAATAAAATTACGTATAATTCCACTTTGTTATTGATTAAAAAAAACACGCAAAAAAATCCAACATCAAAAAGTAAAATGATTAATTTATCTCTTGAATTTTTTTCCAAATGATACAGATACCGCGATATTGCCCGCGCAACGACGACATTTACGAATATATAATGCTATTTCGAATCGACTCTATGCGCTCAGCAATAACTTTACTATTTTCATGAATTAACATGCTACAACAGAGATAGAGAACATTTTAGAGAAGCCTAGGCATCTACAGGCCTAATGACCTGTCAGTGGCTGGTTTGAGTGGCCATTCTACACACTGTAACATTCAGCATTCTGCCTATATTTGAACATCTATGTTCCTTCAATTCTTCCATCTGTTGATGTTTGTGAAGTTAAAGAGCTGAAACTTTTATTGATGCGGGTGAGATTCTCGTACAGTCGTGATGATAGTAAATTTACTCTATTTAATTATTTATACGATGGTAAACGGTAAATTACATTTGTTATTTATATTTCATTCATTTTATTTTGATTATATGTTTACGTTTTTATTTTGCACAAATCGATTGAATCATTTTTATAATCTGTCAGGATTTTCTTTGTATGAAACTTGTCTATTACAATATGTTGGTGTTTATTTCTGCTAAATGCGTATATTGTAAGTGTGTGAGTAAAGAAGCCGTATACATCAAAGAATAAATATTCAATCACTATTTACATACATTCAGATTAATCTCGTAATTATTTTCTCGTAATTAGATCTCGATCATTCCGTGAAAATAAATTTTCTCTGAAAACATCAACGAACGGTGAGACGCGATACCGATTTCGAGATGATAATCATTTTTATTACCCGCGTAAACATACGTTTTAGTTACAAGCATGATTATATACATATGTAGATAGAAAATGCACGGTTGTTAAGTAGATTATATATGTATGCGTTATGATGGGCAGCCTGTGCACTCGATACATGCGGAGTATATCCGCCTAACACAGACGGAGCAGCGAGAGTGCGGGTTTATTCTGTGGCTTCGGTGGACTGGTAAAATCGGCAGGCGGCAGGCGGTAGGCGGTAGGCGGTAAGCACCTACTCGCATTAACGATCAACTTTACAACTGACTTTTTTATGTACCTATCTGTATTCGATGGCTACATGTACAATAATGTCGCCAGATTGATTGCCAATCCGTTTGTCTACACGGGAGCTAATAATTATTCTTTTTTTTCCTATCCCCGATGGAGGTTGGAAATCGTCGCAGCAATTCTCACTTTGCCGGCAGCTGTTCTGAACGAGGACGAGGCGATGGAACCAGTCACGCAAGTTCTTTAGCCGAGAGATGCGCCTTCTACCCGCACTACGTCTTCCTTCTATTCTTCGCTTTAAAGACATGGAAAATGTTGTATTTTTCGCCTCTCATCGCACGCTCAAAGTACTCGAATTTTCTTTTCTTTATGATTTTCAGGACCTCTTTATCTTTTTTCATCCGTTAGACGATGTCACGAGCTAATAACACTCGAAGAAAGGATCGGTAAAGTTGTTGTTACTAACTAAATACGTCGATCAAAGATAAATTCAATATTAGGCTTTGTAATGTGTGAATCCAATTCTCTACCCCATACATGGTGACCGACGCGACGTTTGCTTTTTTGTCATATAGAGATTGCGTATAATAGTCGAAAATCATATCTTTTCAATGGAGCCCGATCTCTCTCGATGTGAACTGAACAAATGTTTTTGTACTGTCCTACCTCATCAAAGGGAAGTAGTGTTGCCGTTATGATTTATAATATTTAGTTACATTGCTTATAATTATTGTCAAATGAGTACTAACACTGTGACTAGATTAAATTGAAGCGATTAATGACTTTGAAAAGAGCGGCGTAAATTGCATTGCGTTGCGTCGCGTCGATGGAGTAAAGTGAGCATTCAAAATAATGATGATAATCTAAATTGATTTTATTAAATTCGTTGGGAATACTATAGTGGGAACGGACTTCCGTTACCTGCTAAATTATACAAGAAAATGCACAGTTTTTGCTACTGTTAAAATAATGTTTCAGGCGTTTCTTGAAGGTGGCTAGAGAAGGTGATTTTTTTATGTGAAGAGGTAGCTCATTCTAAAGTCTAGCGGCTTGGACGAAAAAGGAATAGCTGAAAAATGATGTTCTCTCCTGAGAAGAGCGAAGCAAAAGACCATGATCAGAAAGGTAAATGAAATTCTCAGCAAGATATTTTGGAGCGCAAGGGTTGCGAAGAATATTATAAAGAAGTGAGAGAGATTGAAAGTTTATGCGCTGATAAAAACGAAGCCACTTAAGTTCGGGGCGAAAGATCGATACATTGTCATACTTTTTGAGATTGAAAATAAAGCGGATGCATTGATTCTGCAATCGCACCAGACGATCTATGAGTTCGGTATTGGCGTCAAGATCGATTTTTTTATATTATGAAATTTAATTTTATACATTTATTATTTTCCTAAAATAAAAATTGTAAGTAAATATTTTTATTATATATTTTTAAATCAATTATTATTTCATTTACTTATGTACACATTTTATTCTGTTACATTTTTTTCTTTTCCCGCACCTATATTTCAACTAAGTTTATAATTTAAATCGGATGACAGTTTATACAGAGGCAGGTGCTCCATACTACAATTCCAATTATTCATAGTCGCTGGTTTAAAATATTCTCGGAAAAGATATTTTCAATGTTATAACTATGTATTTGCTATCGTATTCCTCGACAAACTCACTCACTTTCATTTACTTTCTGATGCGGCGAACCGGAAATCTAAATAATGCTCGCTGGGTTTAATTAACTTATTATTGTACGATACGACGAGAGACGAGGCTGCACAAACGTATATGCACAAGTACATGCTTCGCTTTATCTACGTTCATTGTACCTACCGCGTTCATAGGTGTGTGTGTGTGTGCGATTATTTCAAGTAAAAATTATTACATTCCATCTACCTATTTGATTAAATAAAATGTCAAACTTAGTTAAAAATAATCATATCATAAAAAAAAAAATTAGTAACGATTTTTTAAAACGTTTTTGTGCACAACAGACCAGCGGTGCTATTCCTAACCGCTCTCGCGGCCGTAGAAAACACTTTTACCTCGTGTTTTGAAATACAAAATAGAAGCGAGAAGGTTTGGAATATCACCCCGGTAGCTCAATCACAAATAACGATCGACGTGCTAATAAGCGACGTAATAACAATTTCTCATCGTGGTTGTTTATCGTATTCGCGATGATGATCGTGATGACAATGGAACATCCGAGAACCCTAATATTAAATGTCAAAATATTTACGTTTCGCGACGTAGAATCCTGCTGCATATTCACATATTTAAATTTCACCGGTGTAAATATGGAAAATATTCCAAAACTGCTATTTTTATTTATTTATTTATTATTTCTCATACTATTCATTGCATTTAGCAGGCGGTTCGCAAGCCAAATTTCAAGAAAGGCAGTCGCCATAGTAATTGTAATTTTATTTTCACTTTTTTGTATTAGATACTCCTTAGTTTTTTGCAAATGCAATATATTGTATTATATTTTATAGTATACGCCGATTTTTCGCCAATGAACTGTATTTATTTACGAGGAAAACATGAAACAAACCTACACGAGCGTTGACTTAGATATTACACACGCGTTGACTTATGACTGCGATAACTTAAGCATGTTCATTATTGTTCACTGTGATCGCTCAAATGCTTAGCACGTCGATAGTTATTTGTTATTTAGCTACGGGGAGGCCCAATTCATTTTCTTCTTCTTCAGCCCGTAGCCGTCCACTCCTGAACGTAGGCCACCACCGCCCTTCTCCGTGCCGAACGCTCTTGGGCTATTCGCATCTACGCTGTTCCCGAGTGCTTCGCAATATCGTCTGTCCAGCGGGGCTGGGGTCGTCCGGGGTTTCCCATAGTTGTCCGAGATCGCTAGCGCAGGAAGCGTTTCGTCCATCTACCGGCTGAGCTGCGAGCGACATGACCGGCCCGGCGCCATTTCAACGTTGCAACTCTTCCAATAATGTCCAGCACTCCTGTTCCGGTTCTTATGATTTCATTTCTTACTTTATCTCTAAATCCCCGGCATCGCTAGCTCCATGGCTCTACGTGCGATTCTTAGTTTATACGCACTTTTATTGAATAGTGAGATACTCTCAAACTCCGAGTACTGGCAAAATAGAGGAATCAAACACTCTTCGCTTAAGATTGATGGGGGTTCGGGCATTTTTCAAAATATGACTAAGTTTTTCGAAAGCTTCAGATCCCAACTCAACTCTTCGGTTGATCTCCGTTGCTTGCCGAGTACGAGAATATGTATATCACCGCCAAAAAAACGTACTCGGCTTGCCGAGCCGAGCGGTGAGCCTTGGCTCGATACATCGACGAATTATATCATAGAAAACCCAAACTTCAGAAAAATATTTTTTGTTATCTCGCCAGGAATCGAACCCGGAATCTTCCGCGCGTGAGGCTAGTGTCTTAACCATAAAACGACGGGGCATGCAATTTTGAAAGTTTCCAGATTTTTGTTTGTAAAAATTATAGGCACGTACAATGTGGAGATTTCTATATGAAATGGGTAGCCGTAAAACATTTTGAAAAATAACATTTTGAGACTTCATTTTTTTTTTTTAATACCAAAAAATTGAGCCGACTTCGGCAATATTTAGGTAGAAATGGAGATAAAGGAACATTGTTTTAAGCTGAAGAAAACCATTCTCGAAAGCAGCCGCCCGGGCTGGGAGTGGCGGCGGTCGGTGGGCGGCAGGAGCCGCGGAGTGGCGGGGGTCGGTGGGCGGCAGGCAGGGCACGCGAGACTGGTCTCGGCGAAGTCCCCTTATTAGGAGACGGCCGCGGAGGCGAGTCGTGCGAACTGCCGAGGCTCTCCTAGAGTACGAGCCTAGGTACGAGCGGCGAGTAGCGAGTAGCGAGTAGCGAGTAGGTAGATTACCTGGACGCGAACTTCCAAAAGGACAATATTCAATCGCACTTCAATCACTTCTCCCTGAACTGTTCGATAGCAAACTGAATTCTTCCGTTGCACTTAAAAAAACAAAAATTACAAATCAATTCAATCGAAATTTTATAACACTGTTCAAGTTCACTTTCCAATCCGTTAAAAAATAAACGAAGTATGTCCGTTTGTCCGTCTGAAAGATGACCCATTACCCTATTACCCATAAGCCACCTTTTATACTTTTCTCATCACAATATCAAATACTTCTGGCCAAAATATATGCATACAATATGTGAAAGTTTCATTCGGAATTTTTGTATTCACGCAAAATACTTTTGACGTAATTTTGTCAATGTTTTGTAACGTCCACGAATGTAATTTTTCTCATGTCGACGTAAAGGATGGCGACTATAGCACGCAGCGAGTGGCGTGGCAGACTGCAGCTGTCGTACATAGACCCAGCCGTGGAAGCCACCGCTCCATGGGCTTTAGGCGTACAGATGCGACCATGTATGAATGAGGAAATCAAACAGTTAACGAGGAAGCTAATGTTATCGATATCACTTCGGCTCAGAGCTCAGACATACAATTATTATTAATCGAACATTTTTTTCAATACGCATTTAGTAATCTATGTATTTATTGCCTTATGCTCGTTCAATTCTACGCGAGAATACGAGCCTGTGTAATTAAAGAAAATTCATAATAGATTATGATAGTAACGATAATTATTTTTAGATATGTATTACACTATTTTTATCCGTAGAACATTTACTCTGTGACAGAAATTCTATAATAATATACCCCGTTATGTTAAGATAAATGTCATTTTTTTTATTTTTTTATTGAATAACTACTCATTACAGTAAACATATCCAAGTATTTATTTATTTCGTTGTTTTATAATGTCCAAAGGTTCTTTGTTTAGGTTCCGACTGACTAGGAATTTGTTGTGTTTTGAGGAGAACCTTTTTTGTTGCGTGGGTCTTTTCATTAATTTATTGTTAAAAAAAAAAAACAATAATAACATTAAAAAACAAAACTTAAATACAAATTAAAAAACTTAACAACAATAATGAATAACAATTTACATAATATGTAAAGCAAATAAAGGAGCAATAATAAAAATACAAATGTAACAAAAGTCCGTCAATCACCAACAGCATGACAGAATAGGAGGGAAAAGAAGAGAGAGAAGATATATTCGTATGAAGCTTGGGGAGGTACTTATAAAAAATATATAGATTATTAATTGTCTATTTGGGCGACTAATTGTGAATTGCACATGTAAAAATAAATCTATGTATGTTAACTGTTTTTTCGTTTCTTTCTATTATTTCTCTTCTCTTCGACAAATATTTTTATTTTATTTCATTTATTTATTTCATTTATTTATTCAGATATTTAGAACATTACAGAAAAAGACCCAATTCATTCTAAATACAATAATAAATCACAAATTACAGTAGATAATTATGTTATTAAAATAATATAACAAAATGTAAAAAGAAAAATTAAATGTTAGAAAGTGCTTTCCTAAGGGAAGGCCCACTGTCGTGAAATATGTCGACATCCGAGGCGATGCGATTAAGTAGCAAGATTGCCCTACCAACCGGCATAACCATTGGCAGGTTGGTTCTGCATCGCGGTAGGTAAAACAATCGATGCTGTCTTTGTCGAAGATAGTTATCAGGTACGAACAGACCTACATCCATCAGAATTTCTGAGTTATGTATGCGACCACCGATCACCTGGAAAAAGTGAACACCCAAATGAACGTCCCTCCTCCTCCATAGTGACTGATAGCCTAGCATTCCCAGTAAAAAGTCAGTTGGGAAGAGCCAAGGATAATATCCACACTCTTTAAGGTACAGATAGCGCAGAAATTTTTTCTGCACTCTCTCCACCATCAAAGAGTATCGAGTCTCATGTGGCGACCAAATAATGGAACTAAACTCCAAACGACTTCTTACCAAGGAATTATACAATGTCCTCAAAATCTGAGTGTTAGAAAAGATCTTGGCATTTCTAAGAACAAAACCAAGCATTTTAAGGGAGTCATTACATAGATTAACTATATGAAGATTAAAAGATAACTGAGCATCTAAAGCATATAAATATGTATGTGTATGTAAATCTTAATCAATAAATAAATAAATATATAATAAATAGCTACACTTTTTACATACATTTGGGCGCATTATGCGGGTTAGCTTGAATACGAACAATAAACTATCTGAGCCTAGGTAAGTGAAATTTCTCGAAAGTGAATTTATGATTTGGATACTTTAATATATTTTGTATTTTACTAGAGGAAATAACAATATTTATCATATCTTTCCTGAGATAGTAGAATGGGTTATACTAACCCTTAAAAATATTTTCTGGTAACGAGTAGGTCCGTATTTCAATATGCCGAGAAAACTTTATGTTAGAAGTCCTACTCGGTACCGGCGCTAGTAGTTAACGCAGATGGTGGATAACACGACGGCGATCCGCGAACCGCTAACCGCCGACCGGTCGCGACCGTCCGCGTCCGAGTGGTTCCGGGCTGCGGCGGAAGAAAGTCGGCGTTTACCAAACTTTTCAATATTGTGGCTAATTTCACTTTATTTATACCGATTCATCACTGTTTGCATACTCATCGAGGTGAAATTATTTGACAATCGGGTACCGCCTACAGACTTATCTGTTTTAACATTACGAAATGAGTGATGTTCGCGGGATGTCATGTTAAAGCCACGATATTGACGTTATTAAGTATGTATGGGCGCAGTACGTACATTATGCGTTACGAAGAAACGGTTGATGATCCGATTTCAGAGGAGTTTTTGCGCTTCGGTAACCAGTGCACTGCGTTTACTGCACATCCGGATATATCTTCACTCTACACAGGTACACATTCCTACCCACATGGCCAGAGTGACCGACTAGGTACTGCAATGTAGGTTCGTTCTCAGAACAGAGAAACGGCATGAACATTGGATTAGGAACGCCACACGAGGGATCCTTCGTCCTTCCCATCGTCAGTGCGCCGAGACAGTATGACAGTGTATCAGTTTTCTGGACTCGTGTGAGAGTTTTGTGTTGTTTGGTACACGTACGAGTAGATACACTCACGATATGTGCTCAGGCTGTTCGGGTTATACGAACGTACAGGTTTGGGGAGTACGAATATTTTTAAATAACACCGTGTTATTTTTACTAGAATAGGTAGGTACTTCCACCAAAGTCTGTTTTTAATTTAGCATCCGCAATTGGGCGCGAATAGAAGGGAAAAAAATAACTGAAATTGAACATGTTAAATACTTAGGACTAACAATAGACAGACAATTGACACGGACAATTCATATCAACAATTTAATTAGCAAACTGGCGACATTATTGAGTCTTTCGAATTGAGTTTTTTTTTAATCAAAAACTTTGTTCCAAAAACGGAAAAAAAATGTATGAAGCCTATGTAAAAACTAAAATTTGTTATGTGCAACTACTATGGAAAACAGGAAATCAAAATGACATAAACAGACTACGAAGACAGCAAAATAAAAAATTAAAGTTAGTACATGGCCTACCCTACCCTAGCAACTAAAGAACTTTTTAAACAAACTAAACAATTAAATGTAACTGAACTCTTCAAACTAGAATCCTTAAAATTTATTCAGAAATTAGCCACTGATGTAATTGTATATGAAGAATTAAAACTTGAACAAAACTGTAGTAAACATGAACACAATACGAGAATATCAGAAAAATATCAAATACAACCTTCTAAAACGAGAAAAGGACAATCGAGACTAATAAACCATGCACAGAAATTAAACAATTAACTACCAGACAAAACTAAACAAAAGACTAAGACAACCTTTACAAAAGATGTTAAAAATATTATTATTAACAGTAGAATGTGAATTTTAAAAGTAAAAATATTTTGTCAAGTGTATGTAAGGGTTTATCAATGAAAAAAAAATCATATTTTTTTAAATAAATAAAAAAATAGTGGTTGATTCAAGTCAAAATACTCGCAGATTACACTATAATAAACCTACATTTCAGTTATTTAACTTTTTTTGCCAACTCCACCGATTTTTCTGTAGATCGACCGATTTCGGAAGCAATACGTTTTTTGAGGATCTTGAAGAGTTTTTAGAGTAGCGCGGTAAAACCGTGGCTACCCCTCGGTTTTACCGCGCTTTTTTACCCCCTCCATGAAAACAAACAACGTGAAACTGTTTCCTAAAAGAAATCTGAAACTGATTCTTCAATAACGACCTTAAACATTACCCAAAACACTTTATTAGGTTGAATTGAAACCGTATTCGTTTTTCCCCGTTTTTTTAAATCATTTTATACATCACTTGACGTTTAATCATCAATGCGGCGGCCTCCATGGTGAAATGGCTAAGACACATGACTCGCCTGCGGAAGGTCCCGGGTTCGATTCCCGGTGAGAGCACAACAATTCAATGTGATTTTTTACCACTGCAATTGGGCCTCCTGGCCCGTTGTTACGCAAAAAAAAAGATTTTGCATATTGCTCATTATAAAATTATAAATGTGGCCATTATATGAAGCAAAGTATCTTCGCATTCTAAACATAAAAATCCCTAACCTAACCACTCTCTAGGGGGTACAGAGGATTCGGAATACCACCCGTGGGCTGAATTCGGAACCGAATTGCGCGCGAACAGGTCGCTCTCTTTTACTTTGTATTTAGTACGTAAATACGCGTTAAAAATGCGTTTTGTACGCGCGCCTTCGCGTTCAAAATACCATCCCTGGATTGGAATTTGAAGTACAAGATGATCGAGAATTCGGCGAACCGGCGCAGTGTCCTATACACCGTCGCTTCGGCTGCGGATACCCGGCCAGTTATCATCCGCCGCTTCGGGGGACACGCGGAGTATGGAGACGGTATTGACAAGTATACAGGCGCGATACGCTCTCCCTGGCGGTCCTTGGCGGTCCTTGGCGGTCCCTGCCGATCTACCGCGGGCCATCGAGCGGCTGCTTGCGGTTCTGTGTTGGCGGTCAATCTGACAAGTTGGGAAAATAGAGACCTACGCAATGTTTATACACTGAACACACTCATAATACCCTCCTCTCTAGGACCCATAAATCTATTTTGAACGCAATATACCTACATTTATTTAATTATTTTATGAAGAAACACCGAAAATTAAGATGTAAAGAAAAATACAAAGATTAAGAAAATGTAAAAAAAAATATTAGGAAAATAATTTGTAGACCTAAAAATGAAAGGGAAATTTAATACAGTGAAAAAATAACATAAATACTTATAATTATTACAATTTAGAGCAAAAAGACTTGACCGAATAAAAGATTATTACCTACATAGCAAATAACCGTTTCTTTGGATGCGGTCCGATGTACTATAAAACACGTAATTAATAATTACAAACCGAGAATAAATAATTGGCAGTTGCTAGTATGTATTAAAATTCGGTAGGCACGCGAAGGTTGATCCTATTTAATAACAATGGACATTTAATTGTATGCGATAATAGGTACTCAATAATAATACAAATGCTATCATTTATCCATCTATATGGGCACTTATTTTTACTGTGCAGTGTGAAACAGTTAGTATTAGGTTAACCGATCCCTAAAAAGTCCAGGTCCAGAATCCGGAGCAACGCCAAGGTGGTATCGTCGCTTGTCGCCCGATATGGGTTTCGGTAATGACCGATCGCTCAATTTACTCGTATTTATTTATGTACGAGTTTAATATATTATGTAAGTAAATATTTCAAAGGAAGAAAAGGAAACCCGTTTCCTTACATATTGGTGAAAAACAAATATAAACTTATTTTTGTATGAAGATTTATAATCCTTTCTTCCAACTTCGTTGATTTTTCAAATATGGGCGTTCCTGTGGACTGGCTTTATTTTATGTTAATGTTTTAATAATAGAATTGTTTTGCTGTCGGTTTCTAGAAAATTACTAATGTATATTTTTTTAGTATTTTATTTATTTATTGGGATAAATAAAACATAATACTTTATAAAGGTCCCATGAAAGTATTACAAATACACATCTGATGAACATGTCAGTTAGACGAGGACAAATCCCATGCGTAGGCACCTATGTTAATAATGTAAACATTATGGAGAAATGCCTACATCTTTGTGTTTTTTTGTATTCACATTATAAATTTAAAATATTTTTAAACCGTTAATTCCATGGATATTTTCTAAGTACCTATTAATTAACGTGTTTTGGCTAAGTTTCTAAATTTGTTTTTCAGAGATTTGTACCTACATGTTGCCTTTAATATAGACAGCGAGGAACCTACTTGTAGGTGTAGGCAGGTACTAACTTATTTACAAATAGCGCATCGTTTCCTAATTTACAACAGTCGAGTAGTCGAGTATCCTATCTGCGCCCGCAGCATCACTTTAGAGCTCTGCAACTCGCGGAATGGCGAAACCATCGCTATTTCTGTCATGGCACGAGGACGTGTCTCCGCTGACGGAAGGGTGTACCGGGCGGACGGCAAACATGGGGCGCAGGGGGCGCAGGAAGCCGTCTCTGGGAGCGGAGCACTCCCGGAGCGGAGAACGGCAAAATTAATCGATCTTAAATATGAATTAACTCACTGCGAGCTCGTTCTCGAGGCGTTCGGTCCGGAATGGTCACTCGACCAATCGAAGTTTAGCGAGAGGAACCGGTCAGGGGCTCGCGACAGACGTACAGAGAGACAGGCCGCGCGCCGCGCACTGCCGCCCGCCGCCGCCCGCAGCCGCGCGCCGCCGCCCGCGCCCCGCCACCGTTCGACGGAGCCTTCCCTGATCGCGGTGCCACGGTGCCACGGTGCCAGCGCCTATTTCTATGTTGAAGTTCGAACTCTCCGAAGCTGTCAATGTAGCTCACCCACATCGAAATATAAAATATATGTGAAATCAAGGTATCTATAAAGTTGGTACGCACTGGATATGTACCTACTACATACCTACTTCATATTATGTAGATAAAGTACCTAAAGGTGATGATTGGTGGGACGATGGAATAAAAAAAATAGTACAAGAAAAGTAGGAAGCATGGTTAAATCTGCTGACAGTGAATAAAGCGGTCGGTGCCTAGTAGGTATGCGGAATTAAAAGGCGTATATAATTAATTTACATTAAAAAGAAAAGAGTGAAACAAGGTGTGTGTGAACGAAAGAAATTGTTGAAAGAAAGAGGGGGAATCAAAATGACCGAGAACTTCTAAGACAATATAAAAATATTCCGCAAAGCGGTAAAAAATTCCCGAAACAGTGATGAAAGTGAATGTATGACAGCTATAAAAAGAAAATATTGAAAAAATGGTGACGAATGATAGTGGAATAAAAACGAGATGGAAAGAATTCTTCGAGGAGGTGTATTAAACACATACAGGAAATATAAGCACGGCAGCACTTCCTCAAGTAAGTTTAAATGCAAATGATGGTACGACATGAATAAGAATGGAAGAAATAAGAAGTGCTGTCAAATACACGAAGAATGGAAAAACACAAGGTTTGATAATGTTGCCACAGAGTTTATAAAGGCGGGTGGTGAAATAATTTTTGTATGGCTGCACAAGCTTTTTAACCGATGTTTAGAGGAAGAATACACTCCTCCAGACTGGAGAAGGGCTGTTGTTATGCCACTATACAAGGGAAAAGGTTCAAGGGTGGAATGCAGAAATTATAGAGCAATCAGCCTTTTGAGAGCTGTTGGCAAAATGTATGGAAGAATACTGATTGAGAGAGTAAGAAAAGTTACTAAGGATAGAGTGTGAGATATTCAGAGCGGTTTCATGAATGGAAGAGGATGTATGGATCAAATATTTGCTTTACGAAACATGTCAGAAAAATTTCTTTCTAAAAACCAAAAGCTTTTCTGTGCATTTGTCGATCTGCAAAAAGCGTTTGGTAGAGTTGACCTAGAAAAATTATGGAAGGTGTTATCGGAGTATGGAGTGAGCGGAAATCTGACACGAGCTTTTGATTCTCTGTATAAAGACAGCACAGCATGTGTTAGGGAAAATGGATCATACACGTCGTGGTTTGACATTTATAAAGGAGTCAAGCAGGGATGTGTGATGTCACCATGGCTGTTCAACGTGTATATCGATAACTGCACGAAAGAACTGAAAGGCTTAAGAATGGGAGCAAAATTGGGTGATTTAAATGTCAATTGTATTTTGTACACTGACGATACCGTGCTTCTTGCTAACAAGGAGGAACTGCAATTCTTGGTAACAAAAGTCTACGATGTATGCAAGGGAAGCGATTTGCTGATGAATGTCGATAAATCGAATGTAATGGTTTTTGAAAGAAATGCAAGTATGACTAAATGTGAAATTACTGTGAATGGAGTTATACTTAAACAAGTAGAGGAATTTGTGTATCTGGGAAGTATGTTTACTAGGTATGGAATGACTGAGAGAGATATGGAAAGGAGGGAGAGTGCCGGGAACGGAGTTAACGGTGCACTTAAATCAACCTTGGCAAATAAATGTTTTTCGCAAGAGGCAACATTAGCAGTTCACAACGGAGTACTGGTCCCGACCCTGATGTATGGTAGCGAAGTATGGACTTGGAAAAACAGGGATGAAAGTAGGCTGAATGCTGTCGAAATGCGATCACTCAGGCGAATGTGTGATAAAACTATGTACGTTAGATGCACAAGTGTTAAGATCCGTGCATTATGTAAGGCTGAGACAAGCATTATCGACAAAGTCAAGAAAGGAGCTCTGCGCTGGTTTGGACATGTAGAGCGAATGGACAGCGAAAGAACGGCTAAGAATATTTACAATGCGAATATTGATGGATGTAGAAATAGAGGAAGACCGAGAAAGACATGGCGTGACCAAATCCAACAAATACTTGAAGATAGACATGTCAAAAGTCGGAATAATCGGTGCGCGTTCATGAGAAGACGTATGAATGTAGAGGAAGCGAGATCTGTATGCAAATATAGAGTGATGTGGCGTTCTATCCTCTCTGCCTACCCTTACGGGGAAATGGCGTAATGGTTTGTTGTTGTTGTTGTTGTTGTTGTTGTTGTTGAAGTACCTACATAATACATGACAAAACTGTGATGTTTGTTTGACGATAATTTACTATGGCTTTTACTATTTTTTTTTAAATAAGTAGGTACACAGTGTCCAAATAACTAAACATTATAAAAAATAAATATAAGCAAATTCCAACGCTTATCCGTTCATGGTTTACATTCTCCAACTTTACTGTCCATGCGGCTCGACTGTTGAATCATCTCCAGTCCCGACCACTATCCATCAGGATGTTTCTGAAGCACCTTTATTGGAATCACGTCTGAAGAAACATTATTTCTCAACCCTCTTATTTTCCTATCCCTTTATTCGAAGACCACTATCGGTATTCATTTATTCATATACCTAATATGGGTATTTTTTTCTGAATGCACTAAAAAAAAAGAGCAAGGCGAATCATCTTGTCTTCGTGAAATACATTATCAATATACGCTGCCATGATTGGTGTATCAATCCAGTTTCCTAAGCACCATTTAATGCAGAAAAGGGTAAATAGAAAAATAATAATATCCGGATGGATTCTCATCAAATTATATGCAGCGGAAATTTACGTAATCATTGAAAATTTTTGTATTTTCAATATTCTACTCATTTAAATAGTTCCATTTTATTACTTCGTCCGTATCCAGGTAGGTGAAGAATATAGTTCTGTGTGTGAATTAGAACCGGATTCGTGTACGGGTTTTTTTTGACCCGATGGCTACTCTCATGTTTAAATCCTGAAAAGAAAATCGAGCTAATATAACTCCGCTTTCGTGAGGTCCCGGGTTCGATTCCCGGCAGCATTTCGCTGTCCCCGACGAAGTAATAATTATCCTGTTGTATGACAACTCCTGTTCCTATTCCGCACACTCTCTACATATATTATTTGTTTGTCTTGTGTAATTTCATTTTATTCTTCTATAGATTGCCTTCTCATTTTATTGTCACGTTTTATAACTTTTGTGCCTAATACATTAATCGCACATTGTGGGCTCATTGCAAAATTGCTCATTGCGGTTTCTTCCAATCAATCAAATGATTCAATTTTAGTTAAGAAGTTTAGAAAAATAAAATAGCTACATAGCTAAAAATATAACTTAAAATAAACTAGCACTTGCAATATTAATTTGTAACATGAAGTGTAATATTATAACAAAATATTTTTTATATATTTAGATTCAATATATGTATTTATATTACCGTTTCTCATTACGTAAAAGAAAAAAACTATTTTGTACATAAAGGGGAGTGACGTCTTACAATAACGTGTTTTTTTTATTTTTGATTAGTAAATATTTTAAATTATATATTTTGTTACTTTTTTCTTAAACATGTACTCGTGAGTCATGAGTCATGACTGCACTTTTTATTTCCTCTGTTAATGAATGTCATTAATGAAAAATATTTCTGTTTGAATTAAGATGTTTTCAATATTGTTCTAGGTCTCGCACTTCCGTTTCGTGTCGCAGAAACACAACTGTCTTCATAAATCCATAGATTTGAAGTAAACTATTCTTTTTAAATAACGATTTTATATCTAGAACCCTGAATTTCTTAAACAATTGGACAACGGGAAACGCAGACGGTTTTTTTAATGTAACTTTCATGATTATTATTTGTGTTTTTTTGACCGGTAAAATATTTATTTTAAAAACACCACCTTTAGATTCAGTTCATTATTTATGAAACATTAGAGTGAAAAAACACGAGATGTTTCATTTCGATCTTGTCGGGAATCGAAGCTGAGATCTCATGGCGGTATTCTTTATATATCATAGTAGGTATGCCATGTTATATTAGTCAGCCTCGCAGTGCAGTTGTTGGCGCGTTCGCCTACCGTGCATGAAATTTCGCGTTCGATTCCTAACAAGGTTGATATGATTGTATCGGTTTAAAAGATGGTTCATATTTCATCGTTCCTTGACTGGCACCCGAAGCGGGAGAACCGGGTTGTTGTACCTGTGATAGTGCTGTGAACCCACGTATCGAAGGTCCGAAATTCAAAACTCACTTCACCACAACTCGATTCTTATTTTTCAACGACGTTATTTACGACTTTTTGGAAATGGCCTAAAAGTGGAGATATTTAGTTAAATATTTTTTACAAGAAAATACCAAATGATCAAGACACGCTACATTTGGCGTTATAATACAATTCCCTATGCACCATTGGGTGCAGATAGGGAAATGATGATGATACATGTCATATTGTATTATAGGCATAAATTTTTTGTGTTTTTGAATGAGTTACTCGAATCGTAAGTAGGTAGGTACTCACCGCATTGAATCTTCATTTTTGTGGATTTTTGTAATTATTTTATAAAATCTTTATATTCCCATAAAAGATGTGTCACTACCCAACTATTTCTCTCACCGGTTACCAAGTTCATATAAAATAAAAACCAGTATCGCAAATTAATAAATAAATCAATGGGATAATCAAACACTACCTCCTTCACATTCAATACCAGAAGAACTTTCTGACAAACCGACTTGCGGAGCAATGGAATAGAATTGGCGAAATCGTATGATTTCCTCATTTTACGTGCGTTTTACAAGACTATTATAGTCTTAATGCGTTCAAAAACAGCCCGGGCGAATACATAATATTGTATATGTTCATTTAAAATACAGTGCATTTGGTTGTACACGCATCAGCTTAACGCTTCTAGGGTAGGTAGAAACTTCAGAGGAACATTCCTCATGGTACCTAAGCTTTAAACAAAATCCTTATAATTTTTTTCCAAAAAGTAATTTAAAAAAATAAATTGAAGACAGAATATTTTTATTTTCACTATAGCAATGTAACATGAGACATGTTTTTATGAATATCTAAGCTACATATTGATCTACTTCCAATTTTTATGCTCTCCTGTGTCTAGGCGGATTAAGAATACAGTTCTGTATGTAATTTAAAACCAGCATCCTGAAAGGCTTCTCCCGAGTAAAAAATCAGAAAAAAGAAATCGAGTGCAGATGAGTCTGCCTCGTTGTGTAGCGAGTGGTTGGTACGTCTGTCTACCATTCTTGAGGTCCTGGGTTCGATCTCAGGCAGGGAAACTTGAAATATCAGTTTAAAGGTAACGTTACCCTACAATATTTCATTGTTCCTGGTGGACGGGACCTGAAGCATAAGACTGATCACTTTACCTTCTAAGAAACAAAAATGATCTAGAAACGCTGCTGCAGTC
The DNA here is from genome assembly GCF_059751315.1 of Micrasema longulum. NCBI lineage: Eukaryota > Metazoa > Arthropoda > Insecta > Trichoptera > Brachycentridae > Micrasema > Micrasema longulum. The sequence continues at coordinate 96,632 of NW_028279476.1, read as the reverse complement.
GGGAGCGCCAATATGGTGCCCTGTGCACTTCCGAATGCTGTTGAGAAAATGATGATGATGAAGTTCCTACCTACTGGCGTACAAGTTTTTGTGTCAAACTCACCAGGAATCCTGAATAAATTAAGAGATAAACATTCGAATAAACAATTATATGAAATAAAATACGTACCTAAATAAGTACTTTCTCCGTGTCAACTTGATAAAATTATGAAGATCATTTTCAAGATGTTTTTTTTATACGCCAACTGAGAGTATTATTTTCTAAATGCAATCATTCTTGATTATGCATATAAAATACAAGAGTTAGAAAAAAAATCAGCAAATCGATGGCAGAAAAAAAAATCGATGATTTCTGTCGAAAAACCTTATAAATATTTAGAACTTTTGGTCGTCCTGGATTTTTGATATACGATATATTACGAAGTAAAGTTGGTGACATTTTCTTTGGTCGTGGTTGATTTATTTTTTAAATTAGCCAAATTTCCATACCAAAAACGGAATTCGGTAGATTATTCTTAAAGTGGATAGATCTATTGGAAATCCGGTAGCGCTGGCATCGTTGAAAAACGGGTTTCAATTCGAGGAATGTACTATTTAGTCTATGGCTGGTTTGGTTGACAGCGCGGGAAATATCAAATATCAAACAAGCGGAAGGAGCGGGGGACTCGGCGACTCGGTCGTGTGTGTTATCTATAGGTAAGCTGCCCAATTCCATCATAATACGTTCAATTCGTGTTTCATAGTTTATTCACAACAATTAATCTATTACGTTATACAATATTAGAATATTGTCAATAAAAAATGTCCAGTGTAACAACGGATAGTGTATTTACCTCGCGAAATCCTTCTAAAGTGACTTTTTCACGGCGTTTAAAGATGGGTGCGTGCGGTTGGAGTGCTATCACAGGTTTCCGCTTGGAATCGGTTAAGATAAACACATTCCGAGGTATAACACGTTCTACAGCTCTCATTAAAGTCAGCGACAAGTATGGAAAAGTCACAATTTTGCTAGAAGGCTCACATATCGGCGTACTGTTCGGAATATCTCCAGAAAAATGGTCAGAAATAGAGAGAATCAGTTCTAAAGTAGGCGAGTTATTTTTCCGCCATTTCAAATTGGGTTTGAATGATACGTTTCCCATTGAACAAAAAATATTTTACTATTTCTGCTTGAGTAAGCAAACTAAGGAAGTATTTTTTATATCCTACCAGAGAGTTCCGAATCTGCGTATAAACGATAAGATTAATCCATTCTTGAAAGTAATTGAATCCTCCCTCTGCACTCCTCGACTGTTGGGTGTCTACAACAGCAAGAGGACCCCTGTGCCATCATTTCAAGCGAATGAAGCGACCGAGTCGTGATCCAACAGGTGAACATCGCATACCTTGTTATAACTTCAGGAAACAAACCGAATACTCCGCAGATTTATTTTATTTAATTCGCATAAACACCCGGAGGGCTTACAAGTATGGTACATAGATAAAATATATAAAGGAAGAAATAAAATATAGCATTTGGTACATTCAAATACATATTATTACATATAACTTACTAGTTAGAAAATAAAAATGACATGAAATACATAAATATTGTAAAATATTTAAACAAATCAATATTCGCAGTAAGAAAAACTTGTTTTCTATTTTGAGTTACGCCAATAAAGAATAAAACTCTTAAGTGTTATTACACAGTATATACACAGTTGTAAGCCGGTAGAAAAGAAAATTGTTAACAAATTATTCACATGCTTTAAAATGCTTAAAAGTATACATCTGCATAAAAGAGCTGAGCAAATTTATACATATAAGAAGAAAAAAAGCATCTAGAGGAAATAATAAACAACAGCAAAATAAATTTTTACTTGAACCACCTAACAAACAGTAGTAAAAGGTAAAACTGTTGTATTGATATTTGCATTTCTGGGTTATGAAGACCTAACTACGAGTATTCGGTTGGTTTAGTGGAATTTCAATAAAAATAATCATCCTGTAGTTTGTAGTATAAAATATTTCATATAATACTTTTTTATTTGTATAAAACATAAATAAAATTATATTTCCTCACTGGTGCAGAGGACACTTATGTTATTGAGAAATTTTGATAAAAAAATTGTAATGTTATTAAAAGTTTACATTAGTTCTCGAGATGTTATGAACTAACTTAATAAAGCATAAATAAACGGTATTTTTATTTTAGATTTAATAAAGTGATTTGTCGTATTGTGGGGTTTCCCCCAACTGTTTGTGTTATTTTGTATATTAATAAATACATTTACTTGAGGTAAAATGTTTTTTTTTTTTATTGAATATTTTTTTTTTTACAAAATACATTTTTGAAATACAAAATAGGTAAATATACAGAACATCTTATATATAACGTTTCCACCTCTCTAATAAAGTAGATACTTGTGTTTAGAGAGGGAGTTCGTTTCAAATTTTATTTTATAAACAAAGTAAATTAAAACAAAGTAAATTAAAATAAACAAGGTAAATTAAAAATAAACATTCTTTGGTATGGAGTCCAGGAAGGGGTGAGTCTTAAATGTTTTTTAATTTTAGTTTTAAAAGTTTGATAATTTTTTATAGATTTTAAGTTTTCCGGAAGTTTATTAAAGTTTTTTGTATTCAAGTATATTTTATCATCGTCACACTTTCCCTATCTGCACCTAATGGTGTACGGGGCACCGCATTGGCACTCCTACGCTTCAAGTACCAGTCCAGGGACAGTGATATATAGTAAGTATTTTGTGTGGACCCTACCGGGACCCGAAGAATGGAAGGTGAATGGGCGCACGCCACTATGATATTATGTATATACATACGCATGTAATGCCCGGCTGAATTGCAATTAGCGGGTTTATATAAAAAACAACCTCTTTCACACTTATAAAAAAGTCAATCTGTTAATGTTTGTATATAGTCTGTCTGAATGCAGCAGTGAGACTTATTTTCGGAATCTCTAAGTTCAGTCATATCACTTCACTACTTCAGGAATTACACTGGCTACGTTTTCCACAGAGGGTCAAATACAAACTCTGTTGGCTTATGTATAAGTCTCTGCACAACTCTGCTTCAGAATATCTAAGGGGATTCTGCATTCCAGATGAACTAGCTGACAGACGTCTAACGCTTAGATCAGCTACATCTACGTCCAAAGGAAAAGTTATTATATTTCTACACAAACAGCGCACTAAATTCGGCGCACGTGCATTTGCGGTCGCAGGCCATACGGCATGGAATGCTCTCCCAGCAGAGGTGCGAAACTTTGAGAGTGAAGTGATGTTTCGGAAGAAACTTAAAACCCACTTGTTCTCTAAATCATTTGAATAAATCCTTAGCATGTGGTGGCAAAGTACATTGTTTTTCTTAAATTAAAAAAGCTAAAATTAAATTTATATCATTGTATAATCACTTTGTAAAGCGCCCTTGAGGTATTATATTACGAAAATGGCGCTATATAAGTTATCCATAATAATAATAGGTCTGCTAATGTTTATATTTATGTTAATAGTAGTAATGCCTATTTCATTTATTAAAATGGAAATGCAGAATTCCGTGATTATTTTAAATGGGTGTCTGCTTTATATATTTTCTTTCGCCCAGCAGGCTAGGAGGCCCTATTAAAGTCGTGAATAACAGCACTGAACACCCGGGCTTTAGAAAATTCACAATAAATGTTTGCATTCTCAGCAGGAATCGAACCCAGAACCTTCCGTGCGAGTCAAGAGTCTTAACCACTACACCACGAAGGCCGCCAATAAATAGTACTCAGTTATAATATTGTCATTTTTAATACCTTGCTTTTTTTCATATTTTAGAATCTAATGTATTTATTTGTTCCTTTATTAAATCTATAAATACGCAAAATAAAACTATTTTTATTAAAATTTGTATGTATATTTGTATTTATTTAGCGAACATGCACAATCTTATTTAACATTTGATTAATGTTCAAGTTGACCCGGGCAGGGACGGTCGAATAGTGAATGTATTGTTATATGTAGTTAGAGTGTAGTTAGCGGATCTCTGTCTGTCTCACTGAGTCGGATCTCCACTCTGTGCTGCAGCAGCTCAGATAACTTGGGGCGGAACTCTGCCAGGAACCCTCTCTCCGAGTCCGAGTGGTTGGTCAGGATAACGGACACGTTGTTGTGGACGGCTTCCAACACCTCATGATGAAGCATCTCACCTTGGAAAAAATACTTAAATCAGTTTCACTGCAATATCCGAGAGTATAACACATTCTACATACACAAATTACAACACGTCATAAATCTCATGTGAAGGCAGTAGGTACTGATCCTATCCACACGTGCAGCAATTTGTTAACTTTCCTAACTTTTGCTATGATTTAATTTCTTGGATTTTCATAAGAGCAATGAGTTTTTCTAGGTTACTGGTTATGGTTTTTTGCACCAAACAAGGCGGAGACCCAATTACAGTGGTGATTAACAACACAGAACATTTAGACATTAAAAAAAAAACAGGATGTTACCACGGTACCCAGAAAAAAAAATTACATGAAACGACGCAGATTTTAAATTAAAAAGCTGCACATAACAATGACTGCTACATAGTAGAAATCCTAATTAACTAACGATACAAATGTATCTGCACAAAAAACTTAACTCTGATGATGGATGTCGTAATGTGATTCGAAACGTGCAAAAGCATTGCGAACGACACAGGCATAATAACTCATTGTGTATTGCTATAATTAAATATATAATATAATCCACCAACTACATAAAAAAGTATTTGCTACGAAATTGATAAATATAAATGTACTATTAAAATACATACCTGTAATATAGAGGTCCGCTTTAACTCCCCTCAGTAGTGATGCCCCCGAGCCTGCACAGAGGGCCACGCGGCCCACGCGCGTGTGGGCCCTGGTCCCCGCGCCCGCCGCCAGCCGCACGTACTGCAGTCCGCAGCGAGCCTTAACCAGCTCCACCGCCTCCTTTAGGCTCACTCCCGACTCCAGGACGCACATTCTGTAATTTGTACACGTGGTTTAGTTTTTCCTTACTGCAGAGAAAATTTAAAAGTACATACCTACTACTGCTACTGGAAGTTTTTACTTAATTCTGACCTTTCTCTTGACGCTCAAATTATTTTCGGAATCTCTAAGTTCAGTCATATCACTCCACTACTTCGGGAATTACACTGGCTACGTTTTCCACAGAGGGTCAAATACAAACTCTGTTGGCTTATGTATAAATCACTGCATAACTCTGCTCCGGAATATCTAAGGGAACTATGCATTCCAGATGAACTAGCTGACAGGCGTCTCACGCTTAGATCAGCTACGTCTATGGCGAGAGGAAAAGTTATTATACCTCTACGCAAACAGCGCACTAAATTTAGTGAACGCGCATTTGCGGTCGCAGGTCCTATGGCATGGAATGCTCTCCCAGCAGAGGTGCGAGGCTGTGAAAGTGAAGTGATGTTTCGGAAAAAACTTAAAACCCACTTGTTTTCTCAATCATTTTAATAAATCTGTAGCATGTGACAACAAAATAAATTGTTTTAATTAAATTACAAATTTAAAAGCTTAAATTAAATTTATTTAACTATAGAATCACTATGTAAAGCGCCCTTGAGGTATTATATTACGAAAATGGCGCTGTATAAGTTATCCATAATAATACCTTCCGCAGCCTACACTGGGGTCTTCCTTGGGGACAATAGGGCTGCGAGTGTGAGCTGGAAGTGCCGACGCGAGCCAGTCATTCACCCCTCCCGCTACAGCGTCCCATGCGGTGTGGGGACTGTATAGAGCCACTCTGTTCTCCAGGCATTGACTTACAATACGTTCTTTCCACGACCTGGAACATCAGTTGATAGAACGGCAATAAGATGAATAACATTTTCTGTCAATTTTATGTCTTTTGCTATATTTTTTCAATTGACAGTTAAAAATAAATCAAATGTGGCTGTTATTAATGGAAGAGTTCAGGTCTTGAATGAAAAAGTATAGTATACGTCAAGTTTGTAGTCATTTTGTCTTAAGAAAAGTTGGTCTAAATCAATTTAACCCAATCTCAGCGGGAACTATCTTTAGACAGTCTGAAAAATCGTGCCCCGTATGCGGCAACTGTCTTTAGACATTTTCGAATTTACAGCCTGGCACTTTGATAAGTGCACGATAGATGGCCAAAAAGTTTGTGTCGAAATATTCCCTGAACATTTGTTGATGAGTGACATCTCTGAATAACTCCTAGGATTATATTTGTTTATATTATAAAAGATTTTAATCAGAGCAGGCGAAAAAATGACCCAACAGTTTTAAAATTCCCGCTGGGCAATGACCTCGAGCCGTATCTCGAGTGTCGTATTTTGTTATCTCTATAGAACTGCGCGTGGATCGTGTTATTGAATACCTTGTGTTACTGTTGTACTGAAAAGATGTAAGAATTATATTTGTAATAATAACAACAATAAATAATAACTACTATATTCATTACATTAAAAACCTCATTTTGTAAAGTTCGAGTTTTGCTTTTCTAAAAATATACATTATTTAAAAAATAATTAAAAAAAAAAAATAATCATAATATCTCAATATGTCAAACAGATGTTAAAATGATGAGCAGATTTGTGAGGGACAGATTTTAAAGTAAGCGAGAAGAATCTTTCATTTTGAAAACTATATTCGAAATATTGTTGTTTCTATATATGCCACGGAAAACTCCGATATTAACCGACGATAAATTCACTTTTATTATTTTATATGTAGAATCCTAAAATCACAAGTATAAGTATTTTTATTTTAACAATAAAAGCAACATAAATATGAGTTTCGCTCTTCGCGCATCTTGAAATTTGAACCGATGCGATGTTAAAAAAAAAAAAAAAACAAAATTTGGACATAATATTGGACGAATTTTGAACAAACAATAATTTTGTTTGTTGAGTTATATAAGCAAATGCGTTCAATATCTATAATCTTAGAACGTAAACAATAATAATTACTGTGCTTAATTGTCTCCGTGCTGTGTTCCATCAACACATTCATAAACATGACTGAGTACCTGTAGTATAATGCTAGCGCTCTGTTCACAAATCGGTTAGAACACTTTTATTTGAATGATTATTGATGTAATTTCTTTGTGTACACATAAAAACTTATTTGATATTGAAACTCAAGTATTTGGGAAGATAACAAAACGATAAATTATATGGATAAATGGCTTTGTCTCTTATAACTAGATGATTTAAAAATCTCATCCGTGATTTTCAGCACTTGAAAATATGCTGCCGCGTACGGGTGACGACAAACGTAATCTATGCTTAGCGGTGAAAGAGTTAAAGATCATAACAGTAAAGAGGTGGTCATTTCATTAATTATTCCTCGTGTAAATATTACCTCTCCGCACCTAATGGTGCATACGTCACTGCATGGTACACCAATTGCAGTGTATCTTGATCATTTTTGTCAAGATGATTGGTCTTACACTTCAGGTGTCAGTCTATGGACTTTGAAATGTTCTAGTGTAAAAACACCCTTTTAAATAAATATTGCATATCAACCATGTCGGGAATCGAACCCGAGACCTCATAAGTTCTCGCCGGAGAGTTCTGCCGATTGGTGAGTTGGCTTCCTGAAAACCGGAAATCTATCGCAGCATCGGTTTATCCGAGTGAACTTGTAACGTAGTTAATTTTTTTTTTTTTCATGCATTTTTGAGAAACTTTTTTGTACAATTAGATGATCTTATTTTTACTGCGTGTAAGAAAACATTTTTTATATCCAATTTCCTGTAGTGCTAAACTTCCTCATTGTATTCTTCATCCGCCTGGACACAGCACATTGCACAAAACAGCTTGTATGATAATAATTTCACAGTCTCGGTATATATCGTCAACGGCAATCCATCACCTGTGTACCACGTATCTAATATCACCGCCGAGTCATCCTGTTATGCCATTTGGCCGTCGATACATTATTCAAATATCGCTTGTAAAAATACAAACAAATATTATACCTATCTGCAAAGTATGATTGAAATGTTAAAAAAAAATATTGCCAATATATTACTTGGACACACCTTAAAATGTTTTATTCTCTCTCTTGTACAGTGAGTGGTCAAATTTGACCTATGCGGTTATGGATTGCCGTCGATGATATGCATAGAATATATACAATACAGGCTGTTCCAAAATCCAATTTATTTCTTTCGAGGGTTCGTAACTCACCAGAAGAAAATATCATACATATATTACTTATTATGTGATAATGTGCATTGCTTACCTCCGGGTAATAGACTTCAATGGACTAAATATTGGTGGATGGTAAGAAATGATCAATTCTACCTTTGTGTCGAGAGCTTCCTTCATGACAATCTCAGTTAGATCATTGGTCAACAGAATTTTCTTTATCATTCTGGAAGAAAAAAGTTATGTAATATTACATTTTATGGTGTGTATTGTGCGAGGGCGAGGGCCCTTCTCTGTCTCCACCAGCATTCCAGTTTGTGGCTTGTTAATGTCTCTATTCTGTAATTCATTGTGAACTCGTCACATTCTTCGCAAGTAAAATGAATTGTAATTGTACGTAACCTAAATTATTTTATTTTCCTTGAAGTTTAAGTATAAATTATAGCCGTTTACCTTTAGGTTTATAATATTTCATGTCATTGTTTCAACTTTTTACATAATCCAAAACTAGCAAACAATCCAATCTAAAAATAAATAATTAATCAAGCGCATAGCTTACTTAGGCGTGTAAGGTTCTATGAGAAGCCCGGTGTTGTCCCACGACTCTGCTAGAGTTGTCGGTGCAAATTCATTTAATTTATTAACCACATCTTTAAGAGAAAATCCGTCTGCTGGTGAGAAATCTGCCATAGCTTGAATGTTCTTCTTAGTGAGGGAAGATAAACTCCTTTTTAAAATAATTGCACAAGTCGAGAAGGCTTTCATCTGATTCCTTGTAAGTCTGAAAGGGCGATATCAACAAATATTGGTTTACAGGTAATAATCATTCAGAATAGTGCTACTAAAATATTAAGCAATATAACATCGGTTATATTTTTCTTGTATTACCGAATACAGGTTCTAACACAGAAAACAAATCGCAGTAGTTATTAGTGATGGAGGCATATTTAAAAATAAGTCAGTTGAAACAATAAGTAGGTAACATTGCAGTTTAAATAGCAAAACAATATGGAATACTAGGCTTTATTGAATAAAGAGGGTAGAGCTAAAGCCGATGCTTAGTAAGTTATAAGATTACGAAAAAGAGAATTATATAAATAAAGAAAATACATTGTAACTGTGTAAAACATTTTATTGCAATAAATCTTTATAACCCCCATTTATCAACAATTTTCATAATAAAATACAATAATTACAAATGAATTATGTAGTAACAATAATATACAGATTTCACTATTTGATCAGCTAAATTATTATTCTATGTAATTCCATATTTTGATTTCACCATCGTCACTACACGAAGCCAACTGCCGCGGATTTTGAGGATTCCATTTCACAGAGTTAACGTCCTGCGTGTGAGCACCATGCTCCGAGCAAACCAGCTCAAATGTCGGCTCATTCGGCTGAGAATCTGGACTTTCGGCAAATATTCGGATGATATCATCTCCGCAAGCCGTTGCTATCAAACCGGTTTCAGAACACCAGTGGATATCGTAAATAGTTCTCGTGTGGTAACCCGCAATGGTGCACACGCATTTCCAAACTGGATGATTATCGGGAGTTGCGACTCCTTCTTCATTTCCCGGAGCGTATTCTCTCCAGATCTTGACAGTTTGGTCGTCACTACAACTCGCGATGCGGTCCCCTGTCTTGTCGAATGACAAACTCCAAACGGTGGATTGGTGCGATTGCAGTGTACCTGCACAGAACCAGTCATTATCGGATGGATCTTCTTTGAATATTTTGATTGTATTGTCGTATGAGGCGGAAGCCAGTACGTCTTTAGTCGGATGCCATATCACCTAAAAATCAAACAAATATTTATGAAGAACATTTGCCTACGACTATCCAGTATAATTTATACTATGTACTGCATTGTAATGCTTGTATATTAATTAATGAACTAAACAATAAGAACAATAATTTAAGATACTCCAAGTGCCAACATACGTTGAGACATAATTTATTAATCATGCATTGAGATTAGGCTCTTAATAACAAGATATTATGAAACAAATTATTCTCATTTTAAAGCTCCCCAAATTGTACAGATTGACTGTAATTAACAATGAACAAAGAGTTATAAGTTGTTCACAAATTTATCTAAGATCTACTACGAGGTATTTATGCAGAAAGCAAGTTCCATTTGACAGGTTAGAGAAAATAGTAATTAAACTATTTATCTACGCAACTCCCGCCATTTTTAGGCACTTATCATGATGCGGCACAAGCTTTTGTATTCCCTCTTCGGAGTGCCGCTCTCTTTGTAAAAGGGAACGCCCACTTCGTTACACATTATCATGACTTTTATTGAACTGTTTCTATATCTCCTTACTATTTCTATATCTCCTATCTGTTTCTATAATCACTTATCACTTTAGGTTAAATGTTCTTCGCCTTATTCAGACCTTATTTGACAAGCGGCAGGATTTTATTTGACATTTTAAACAAGTACCACAAAGCATACACAACAGTCGGCCAACTCGTAATGGCGTCAACTCTTTTTCAATAGGCAATCGCAAAGCTGCAATGGCAAGAAAAACAAACGGAACATACTTTCTTGATATTCCTTATATACGAGTATATCAAACCTAAGCTTGCATGCAATATTAAATATGTAATCATAATTAAGATAAATATGTACAATTTACAAATTATACTTAAAAGAGAAAGGTACCAAAATAGGTACCAAGAAATAATTCAAATTAATTTGAAAAATTATGTTCTCGAGAAATTTCGATAAAAAAATGGAATTTTATTGAAAGTTTATTTTAGTTCTTAAGATGTTATGAACTAACTAAATAAAGCATATATAAATATATAAAAAGCCTTATTTTTGCAATTCCTAAATATACATAAATTCAACGAGTATAAAGATTTCGGTGGTCACTGCTTGAGACATTCCTCTTACGACTTTTGGACCCCCATTGCGGGAGCTATCTTCAGACATATAGCTTGGCCCAAATAGTCACATATAACGCAGTGTAAGGATTATAATTTCTGGGTGATGTTAGTACCTTTTTGACATCTTGAGAATGTGCGTTGAGAACGGCCGCACAGTCGTAGTCATCTTCTCCAGCAGACTCCCACACCCATACGGACTTGTCCCTGGAGCATGTTGCCAGAAGCCGTCCCGAAGCTGCCCACGCAACACTCTTTACTTCATTCTCATGTCCTTCCAAAGTGGCATTGCACTCAAACTCTCCTAAAAACATGATGTTTTTTAAATATGTTATTATTTAGAAATATATTTAATTACGAAAAAAACAAAACAAATATTTCTAAGGGAAAATAACGTCCAAATATTTGTAGACAGGCTAGATTTTACTCTTTAGGGAGTTATTAAAATCTAAATTTATTACAACAGAGAGGGAAAACATTTTTGAGAAGGTATTACGCAAGTCTAGGCATTAACACTCACCATTCTGCCTATGTTTAAACATCTAGATTTCCTTAACTCTTCCATCTGCTGACTTTTATGAAGTTTCTCTTCTTAAAAATGTTAACCCACACTGTTACAATAAATATTGATATTAATAACTGCCTAGCCAATGAAATCCAGCTTGTCTACAAAGATTTTTACATACTTAAAACATTGTTGATATAACTACCTGGTATAAAAAGAAGCATAAAAATCGAAGTGTTTTCAAGCACTGCCCAGTAGGCGAAATAATTCAGACAGATGAATCTCATCCACATCAAAAAAGGTTTCAACTCATTCACTTCACAAAAGTCAACAGATGGAAGAGTTGAGGAAATATGGATGTTTAAACATAGGTAGAATGGTGAATGTTAGTGGCCACTTGAACCAGCCAATGACAGGTCATATACCCTGTGAATAATTTAAACCATTAAAAGGATATTTCTAATAAAAAGAAGTATAAGTTACCCGTCTTCTTGTCCCATATGGCCGTGGTGGCGTCGAAGCTGGCGGAAGCGAGGAAGGAACCGCACGGAGACCACGCCACCTGGCGGATGGTTCGCTGGTGGCCGTCCGCCAGAATGGTCGTGTTGGCGAGGCGAGATCCGTCGCGCGCCCACAGCCGGATGCTGCGGTCCTGGCCACACGACGCGAGCGCGGCACCGCGCGGGTGCCACGCCACATCCCACACGCGGCCCTTGTGCCCGGCCAAGCACTGATCGAGCTGCAGTTTCCCCATCCTCGCTCTAAACTCCACTCTGAAACATTCTTTCAAGTCAGATGGTGCGACTGCGCTCGATCGGTGCTAGGTGGAGGGACACCGGAAAATTAGAATATGCTGATATTTCATTTTTAATGAACTCGCATGAATGTATTTGGAAACTTGTAAATGATTATAATTTAAGAAATAAGAAATTGGGTATTTCTAACTGTCGAGGGTGAATGACCTAGAATATTGGATAGTGGTAACTTTTGTCCTGACAGCATAATTTTCTAATCAATGTTCTTCGACAGTCACGGAGGAAATTTCATTCGAGTTGTTCCCCGAGAAATGGCAGACCGCTTGTGCATTTTCCAATTGACATTAGAAAATAGGCTATGGATCGGGTGGCAAATTCGCTAATTGCAGAGTGATTTCACCGAAGGAAAAGTATTACGGTTAATGTACATATGAATATAATAGCCCAATACAGAGCTGTTTCGTAATATGGCTACCCAATATGTATTCAGGCTAAAATGAAAATCCGTCTGCGACATATACATAATTGTGTACTTAATTAAATAATAAGAAAGAGAGCGGAATGGGTTTAAAGCAATGCCGGTTAGTATCGCTGAGAAATGAAAAACTGATAAATAAGGAAGAGTTTTATAAAAATAACTGAAGATGCGGATAGCGTTGCAACCGGTGTGTCAATGTACCACAACGTACGGAAAGGAAGAAGAAAATTGTATACGAGTTATTCATAGTTATTATACTTTTCGCCAACTGCACATAAAGCTTATAGCGCAGAGAATATGAATCTAAAGTGCATGCACAAGTTTGCTTAACTGATTACCTCTGAAACTAATATAAAGCATACCTACAAAAAATAAATTACGAGTACCTTTAATTTTTGTTATTGATTTGGTGGTTAATAATCAATTCCAATTATTGGAAAACTTATCGTTGAGCAGATATCAGCACTTCGACACTTAATTATGTGGTTGCTAAATAAACTAATTGATAACAGGTTTCGGAAAGAACCGATTTTTTAAAATTTTACTTCAAATTTTGATCATTTGATAACCACCAACTTTTGACTTTTGACTCGACCCTCGACCACAGATCAATTTTTTTTCCCATTGGCCACTGACACAGAAGAGAGAAATTATTCACAGACGGATATTTTGACACTGGCCCGCCATAGATTAAAGCCCTGTTTACAAGTGGACAATACAATATTATTTTGTCCCAAGACTCGACCATTGTCCACGTGTAAACAGCAATTTGTGGGACAAGACTTTGTCTCTGGACATCGCCTCCGAGATAGACGGGCAGGCCGGGAGCAAATTATCCTCAGCGGAACAATGATTACCCCCACCACCGCGCGCAGGACTCGACCATTGTCCACGTGTAAACAGCAATTGTAGGACAAACTCATGTTTTGAGACATCGCCGCCGAGATAGACAGACAAGTTATTTTGGCGGAACAATTATTACCCCCACCACCACGCGCGGCCGCCAGCGGGAGTTTTTCGGAAAAAGATTAGAAATCTGTGGAATTTCGAGCAACGGAATAATACATTTTCGTTTATCAACGAGGACATTAGCAGGAATTTTACACACAAAAAACTTAATATCTAGCAGTACTTACTATGCATATAGAATAGGTTAAGGTTTAGTAAATAAGCATAATCAGAGTATAATATATTTATTTTTATTTTTTTTATTTTTTTGCACCACAACAGGCCAGGAGGCCCAATATGAAAACAAGTAATAAATTTTATTGTTTTAACCTAAAATTACGCTTTTATTTTGAATTTTCATTCACATAGTTTTGTTAATTATTTTATCAATCTATGTTAAATTTTGAATAAATTAAATTTCTTTTTTATTATTACTATTATACCTACTTAAATCAATGCAAATGCAAATTTATAAAATGTCAGTTTTTGTAAGTATTCGAAAGATGATCCTAGCAATATTTGTTTGTTTACTCTTACTTCTACTTTAATTCATAATTCTAACTAACTAACTAAGGTTTTCCCTTAATACTGTGTATACCTTTGTCATCTAATTTATATTATGTATACATGCTATTTAAAAAGAATGTATTTTTTGCTGCCCCGAATTCCGAAAGTCCTGAATAGTAAGTCACTGCGAGATACATATACAGCAAGATAAATAAAAAATCTTAAAACCTGCAAACCTCAAATTTTATATATCACGAGAAATTATGCTACTACTACCACCACCATCATGCCATTTCCTCGTAGGGGTAGGCAGAGAGAATGGACCACTTCCTAGCTTCTTCCACATTCATACATCTTGTCATACATGCCTTTCGGTGCTGTCTGATTTTGATATAACCAGACTTAGGATTTTGGCGTATCTGATCATGCCCCGTCTTCTTTGGTCATCCTCGTCTACCGAACGTTACCGTTACTTGAAATTACGCATAAGCTATTTTACTTATTATTTATCTTTTCGAAAAATAATAAATGTTTTAATAATATCTGCTTTCAAAAATTTAAACACATAATTGAAAAATGGCCAAGTTGGGATATTTATTTTTTCGGCATCCCAAAACTGGCCAACGGCCGCATCGTATTGTCCTCGTATGGACACGCACGGACAGGAGACAGGACCTTGTAAGGACAGCGATTTTCTCGACGTGAGATTGTGTCACTTCGAAGTTTTTTAATTTTTATTATTTTTTTAAGTACATTTACATTTTACATTTTTTTTTCAACTGGGGGAAATTATAAAGTTAATTTCTATTTATAGCGAACATGACTGTTTATGGCGCGGCGCATTGATTGCCCAATTTATAGGGACAAACAATGTTTAAAAATGCCGTGGAGGCAATTATAGCCACAGTGGGAATCCTAGGTTTCTCTGTTAAAGAATTAAAATTGAAAATTAAAAGTCTGCGGTTAACTTACCTGACTGAAGTTAAAAAGATCCATGACTCTGATCATGGTGAAAAAGGTTCATGATCTCTAGGTCGGGGGCTAATTCAGATGCCATATATAAGCCAAAAGTACCATGGTTTAATAAAAATGGATTCATTCATTAATTACGTGTGATTAGAAATAAACACAATAAATCATATGGCACGTACATCTTTATTATGACATATTAAATAAATAGGTATAGGTTACTCAATTCTAGTTGAGTCAAACAAATACATTCAAAGGCTTCCGAAGGATACAATAGTGTGTGTTCATTGAACACGTAGTCCCAATAAAAAATAAATATCCCAACTTGGCCAATTTTTAATTATGTTTTTAAATTTCTGAAAGCTGATATTATTGAAACATTTATTATTATTCGAACAGATAAATAATAAGTAAAAAATATTCAAACAGATAAATAATAAGTAAAAAGTTTATTCATAATTTATCGTAACGGTAACGTGAGACGAGGATGACCAAGAAAGACGAGGCATGATCAGATACAGCAAAATCTTAAGCCAGGTCATTTCAAAATCAGGCAGAACTGAAAGGCATGTATGACAAGATGTATGAATGTGGAAGAAGCTAGGAATGTTTGCCAGGATAGACGTTGTGGCGGTTTATTCTTTCTGCCCACCCCTACGAAGAAATGGCGTGATGATGGTAGTAGTAGTAGTAGTAGCATAAAATCTCGTGATACATAAAATTTGAGGTATGCAGGTATTAAGATTTTTTTTTATCTTGCTGTATATGTATCCCAGTGACTTATTATTCAGGACTTTCGGAACTCGAGGCAGCAAAAATTAATTCTTTTTAAATAGCATGTATACATAATATTAATAAGATGACAAAGGTATACACGGTATTAAAGGAAAACAAAATTAAGAATTATGAATCAAAATAGAAGTAAGAGTAAACAAAAAAATATTGCTAGGATCATCTTTCGAATACTTAAAAAAATTGACACTTTATACATTTGCATTTGCATTGATTTAAGTAAAATAGCAATAATAAAAAAGAAATTAAGTTTATTCAAAATTAAACATTAATTAACAAAACGATGTGAATGAAAATTCAAAATAAAAGCATAATTTTAGGTGAAAACAATAAAATTTATTACTAGTTTTCATATATTATACTCTGATTATGCTTATTTACTAAACCTTAACCTATTCTATATGCATAGTAAGTACTGCTAGATATTAAGTTTTTTGTGTGTAAAATTTCTGCTAATGTCCTTGTTGATAAACGAAAATGTATTATTCCGTTGCTCGAAATTCCACAGATTTTTTATCTTTTTCCGTAAAACTCCCGCTGGCGGCCGAGCGCGGTGGTGGGGGTAATAATTGTTCCGCTGAAACAACTTGTATGTCTATCTCGGGGGCGATGTCTCAAGACATGAGTTTGTCCTACAATTGCTGTTTACACGTGGACAATGATCGAGTCCTGCGCGCGAAGGTGGGGGTAATCATTGTTCCGTGGAGGATAATTTGCTCCCGGCCTGCCCGTCTATCTCGGAGGCGATATCCAGAGACAAAGTCTTGTCCCACAAATTGCTGTTTACACGTGGACAATGGTCGAGTCTTGGGACAAAACAATGTTGTATCGTCCACGTGTAAACAAGGCTTTAAGGTCGCTAAATACTACTAATGGCAACACGTGTATCGGTGGTGTTTGGTGTTGCGTGTTGCTACTATCAAACGTCAAACTCAATAATTTATGTCAAACAAAACGTCAACAATTTTATATGAATAATCAAAAATATTTTTGTTAATTAATAATAGAGTGTTTAACCCCTTTACCATTTACACCGAATTAATTGATTATAGATCGTCGCTGTATTTTATTTAGTTTAAAATCTTTTTATCTATCCTATATATTATAATTATATTAATGTGTAAATTTTATACAATTAAAGTTATGCACTCTTGAATATTTTCTCTGAATTTGATATTTGTAGAGTAACCGTAAAATGGTAATTATAAGTGATTAATTATTTATCCCGAATATTTTAGGAAATAGAGTGTATAATGAATCGATTTACAAATCTTTGTACAAAATTTGTATTTCGAAGTTATGAATTATTGGTCCTTTTAGCGAGAAAGTCCCTGAAGAATGTCGGAGAATGGGAATGGCGAGGGAGACAGGAGGCTGGCGGGGGAGAGGCCCTACATGTGCAAGAACTACGCCCATAACGTCCTCGGGAACCTCAACTCCCTGCGCTACAGCGGCAAGTTCTGCGACGTGGAGCTCATCTCTGGAGATACCTCTATAAAGGTTTGATCGTTTCCTTACTTCATTAAGTACGCCACCTAAGGTGGTGTGGTGTTATAATTTACATTCTCGAACATTTCATCTGGCTAAACTACTCACATTTATGTGAATGTGATGTCTTCGGAGGACCACTGAGTAAACCTGAGAATATGAGAGCGCTCACTCTTTACCCTTTCATACTCACCTCCATCTGTACACAAATGTGTAGAGAATTTCACTTCCATTGTTGTTGTTGTTAGGGTAGAGCACATTGCTCCAGTGGTAATGCTGCAGGCCATTTTTTGTAAACTAGATAATGCTTTGCTGAATACCTCTTGTTGGGCTTTGTTGTGCCAAGCTTTGCATCTTACCATGCCTTTATGCACCCAACGTAAAGTCTTCGGCTGTCACTGGCTGCAATGCCCAGTATAATTTCGGTCTTTCTGATTACATGTTGTATATAAGACAAGTGATACTTAGATCTGCAAATTTGGAAAAAGCTGGGTAAATACACGAGTTGATATTATAATGTTATTTTGATGAAAAGAGTAGGGGCCTTAAAAATGGCTAACTTCCTCCTTTTAGCGAATGAGACTATGATTGTTTTGCCGGCATTTAATTTTCCTCGAGGCAATCTGCACGGTATTCGAGGATTTATCCACAATTGAGCCCACAAAGTTGTCAGCATTCGCTTGAGTTATAAGCTGTACATCATTTAGCTCTTACAGCAGATCATCTAGATAATTCTAGTGGCCATAGAACACCTCCTTAACGACAGCCCCTCATAAGCGATACTTCTGTAATATATTATCAGAAAGATTACCTTTTTTAAATTGTATGTAGCGTAATAACTCTACGTACTCCTCTTTCTGCTAAAATATTCGTTTTCTCAGTTTTGAAATGATTTATGAGCAAGTAAGTAACAATGATAATTTTGCAGGCACACCGCCTTGTGCTGTCAGGCGGCAGCGCGTACTTTGCCGCCATGTTTGGGGGGGGACTGGCTGAGGAGCGCCGCTCTACCGTGCCCCTCCCCACAGTGCCCCCGCAAGCTCTCGTTATTCTAATTGACTTTATCTATACGGGTAATTAATTTACTAGTTGTTTTTTTTTTTTTAATTCATTAGCAATTTTCATAGCAATCTCCACCATTGGTCCGAAATGAGTTAGATATGGCGATAGATAGTGAAACGAAAATTCTATTGATAACAGACATGGTTTCAGAGCATAAATGTCAGTATCTCATATATTTTTGAGTCAATGTACTTAGTTCCGCAAAAACACCAGCAGTCTCCTTTATGTTACAGAACATAAACTGAAAAACAAACTTAAGCCATCTTTTAATTTTAAACAAGTCAATAATTTATCAATTAATCGTAATAAAATGTACGCGAAGAGTAACTTCGGACAACAGTTATTAACTAAAATTATAAATTATCCTTGCAGTTTGGGAAAGATACTACAAAAAAACATGTATTTTATATCATTCTAAATGAAAAAAAAGTGGGGAATGCCATCTTTGTTTTAACTTGCCTCATATGTACGTCACAATATTGTGTTTTATGATTTGTTTATACAAAATCCACCAACATCAACAAGCTACAGAAATTGGCTTGGTGGGATTTTAGATTTAGTAAAAATATAACATTTGAATAAAATTGTAAAAATGTATAATTATATTATTTAAATAAAAAAGAAAAAAAAAATATATCAAGCATATTCGTTTAAAAAAAAAAAAACTTATTTTACTATAAATTATGAAAGAATCGACACAAAGATATGGATATGATATATTACAACAGAGATAAAGAATATTGTTGAGAAGGGAATACGGAAGTTTAAGTAATAACTTTAGACACTGTGTAACATATTCCACACCAAATGAGCTTTTTTGTTATTTTCCTCTTCTTCGTAGATCTTGGCTGATAAATAACTGAACAAATGCTATGAATGCAATATTGGAGATTGCACCATCCAAATATTCAGGTTTAGTGGAGGTTAAATAAGAAATCTCTTCAATGTTCATGTTTCCAGCATCCAGCTTATCTGTCCTTCCTCGCTCAGTTGGGATAAAGTTAACATGAATCCTTTTACTGCGGTGCAGGTCAGGTGATGCTGTCCCGCGGGAGTGTCCAGGAAGTGCTGGCTGCAGCCGACATGCTGCAGCTACCCGAGCTGGTGGCCGGCTGCCAGGAGTTCCTCATCCGGGAGCTGCACCCCTCTAACGCCATTGGCATCTACATGTATAAATCCTCACTTTTATTGCAAAGTCTCAAGAAAAAAAATCTTGAACAGGCCAGGGGATGTTGTGGTTATTTTCAGTTGATTGAATCGGGTTTTGTGGTCCTGTGGCTATTGTAGACTCACAGATCAAAGGTTTGAGATTCGCACCCCGCTCTACCACAACTCTATTCCCATTTTTCTAATAATTAGTTATTTATAATTTGTTGAAATTGGCTCCGAAATTAAAATATTTTAGTAAATCATAAGAACGCTAATGTTTGATGTTTTGAGTATGTCAAAATGTTTGTAGATAGGCTGGATTTCCTCCCTAGGGAGTTAATTAGATCTTAATTTATTGCAATGGAGAGGGAAAACGTTTTTGAGAAGGGAATATGGAGTTTTTGGCATTTATAGGGCTTATGCCTTGTCATTAACTTGTTTAAGTGGCCACTTTATGGATGTTTAAACATAGGCAGAATGGTGAATGTTACACAGTGTGTAAAGTGGCCACTCATAGAAACATTAGTTGATTTTGTCTGCATCATAAAGTTATTCTCTGTTGAAAATGTCGGTTTACGAGACGAATTCTCATAATTTGCGGGAGGTTTTTTTTCCTGTTTCAAAATTTATTTAATTTTTAAGAGCCTAAGCCAATATAAAGAAATCTGCGGTTGAGACTCATCGAATGCTCTCAAATGCTTATGGTGAGGCCGCCATTAGTGAAAGAATGTGTTGTGAGTGTATTTGGCGGGAGCAGCTCAGGGTAGTGTATTATGTGCTGTTAAAACCGAGCGAAACAATTATAGATGATTATTATTGAACGCTTATTATTTAATTAATGCGTTTGAGCCGAGCATTGAAATACAAATGACTGCAATACAACGAGAGACACAATTAGGTGATTTTTCAGCGTGTCAATGCTCGACCCCATGTTGTGAAATTGGTCAAGACAGTTGTAGAAATGGGAACTCCTATCCCACCCACCATATTCTCGAGATGTCGGTTCCTCTGACTATTACTTATTTCGATCACAAAGGCACGGTTATGAAGAAGTAAAAAATTGGATCGATTTGTGGATCACTTCAAAAGATTACTAGTTTTTTTAACGCAGGATTCATGCGCTGCCCTCAAACGTAAAGTGGCCACTTAACCCAGCCAATGACAGGTCATAAGCCCTGTAAACGCTCGAATATCCATAATCCTGAATTTGAAAAAATTCTACCTCATCTCTGTAGGGATATTAACTTAAAAAAAACATGGCCTGTTCGTGGGTATACAAGAAAATGCTAATGAATTTTTGCTCCTATAATAAATAATGGACAGTTATAATATTTTCGTGTAACATAAAAAAGAAAAAATAAGATATTCTGTAAAAGATAATATGGTATTTTTTTTAAAGTAATTAAAAAAGGAAAAAAAAAATATTTAAAAAAAACACAAAAATATTCCTTATTATTAAAGGGTAACAAAATAAATCATAGAAAAAAAGAGTCCGTATCTTTAGTTTGAATCCAGGAAAGTGCATGTTTTTTAAAAGAAGGAACATTTTGAAAGTTTGTAATCAATGAAATATTATTAGTAAAAACGAATAAAAAAAATTTGGGCCTAAAAATTTGCATGCCTCATTAATGTACACATTAATGATAATGTTCCCTCACTGGGGTGTCCCATGGGGAGGAAGACATTTTATATCATTTTGAAGCATGCCTTAACACACATAATTATATCATAATATCAAATACATATAAAACATAATAAAAACACATAAAACTCACTAATAAAAACACTATACATGAAAACATATTTCTACCTATTTAGCCTGATCCATCCATCAATGTATGGTTGTAGGTTGTACACTTTAATGGAGAAGTAGACCAATCTTTTGACCGAAAGTTGTTTCAATGTTCGTATTAAAGAATATGTATTAAAAAATGTCTGTGCATACAGACATCAGATTTTGAAATCAAGCTCATATAAGTTCGGTCAGTGTTTATTATTTAAATTATTTGTTTTTTTTCTTATAAAGTATTTTTAAAAGTATTTAAAAGTATTCTTATAAAGTATTTTTATTACTTAAAAATAAAAATTAAATTAAACAAAAGTCCTTTATTAAATCTTACGACACTGGACGGCTATAAATATCAATTATAGACGGGGTACGGGACACAAACACGACTATAGTTTTATTTTGGCATCAGGTTTGCGGAGGCGCACAACTGCTCGGAGCTGGCAGCGGCCGCCCTGGAGCACATTCAGTGGAACTTCAGCGCAGCCAGCCGCAGCGACGAGCTGCTGCAGCTGCCCGCGGCGCTGCTGGCGCGCCTGCTGGGCTCGGAGCAGCTGCGCGTGGACTCTGAGCTGCAGGTGCTGCTGGCCGCGCTGCGCTGGCTGGAGCACGCGCCGGCCGAGCGGCGCCGCCACGTGTTCCGGCTGCTGGGGGCCGTGCGCCTGGCGCTGCTCCCCGCGCCTGCTCTCGACCGCGCCGTGCTGCGCTGCCGGGACTCTTCTCTCCGAGTGGCGCTGCGCAACCATCGGGCCGATTTGGTAAGTATAATTACTACGAGCTGATAGAATAATCATTCAGTTCATTATAATTATAACAAATGTCCTTATTGCTTTTCATTCATTTTATTCTACGTAAGTTGGGCGCTTTTTTTGCTCAAAGCTCTTCAATCTTGTTTGGTTGGCAGTTTTGACTGCGGAAGCTAAAATTTGCATTTCACATTTGTTTTCATAATAAATACAGAAATAATATTATGTTCTCCTCTATCTAAAATAACTGTCTTTTCCACTGCGGTCCTTTCATTTTTTAATTGCTAGGATGGTTTTATGTAGAATGTAGAAAAAATGTTCTGTATAGTGAAGACTGCTTGTCTGTAATCCAAAAACAACAATAACAATATTACAGGGGCGAACCGTGTATAGAAGTGATTATACAGAGCTTACCGTTATGTTTGACTATCCATAATAATGTTTTACCGTAACTTTATTTACCGAAAAACAAACAAATAATACTAAAGTTTTACCTACCATTAAAACTCTTATTATGTTGCCTTCGTCATCCAGAACATATTTTATATATGTGAGAGACGACATTTCGATTCTTGTCTTGTAGTGGTCTAAATTAGCTTCCATTCTCCTTATATTGTCAACACTGGGATGACATCATCTATATGCTCTGTGATTGGTCGTTTGTTTTGTCACCGGCAGTTGGCATCATGCACAATTTTTTGTCAATTCTAATCTCACCAAGCAGTAATTAAATATGTTCTGGATGACGAAGGCAACATAATAAGAGTTTTAATGGTAGGTAAAACTTTAGTATTATGTAGTGCCGTTCGTCATCCAGAACATATTTTATATATGTGAGAAGTGTTTGTTATCGCCTTGGTGACAAAACTGATGTCAATTGTGAGAGGTTGTTAATTAGTCGAGTATAGGTTCAAACAGATTTGTGAGGGATGGCAATGTAGAGGAGCTGCCACCTTCCATTACTTCCTTTCTGTAGTGTTTTGCGAATGTGTTCTCGCTCTTCCAATTTCCTCTTTCCAGGATTTTTTCAATTGGGCAATTTTCTAACCAGCTGAGCGATGCTACTGCTGACCTTGTACTCCCTGCTGATTCATCAATGCCAGCACTTCTTAGGACTGTTTTTACCCATCCTCCAATTATTGTTCTTGTGGCAGGTTTTGGTAAGCCCGTGGTTGAGATAAATAAGTCTGGTATGGAATTTAATTCTTGTCTTCTTACTCTAGATAAAGCGCATACTTCTCAAAGCCAATATACCGGATCCGTACCTTGTTCTGAGGACGCATTAAGTTTCCACCCGGACTGCTGGCGAGTTGCACAGTCAGTTTTAGATCCAAAAGCTGGCCAAAGAATAACATGGTCCCCATTGTCCACAAGCTGTCTGGTGTGCATCGTAACAGAGTAAGGTCGTGCACTCTTCTCCCAGATGCGAGTAAAAGTATGACAGCGCATCTTCGAGAGGCATCAAACAGAGTAACTGTATCTGGAAGGTTTTCTTTTAACCAGTTACTAACCTGTCTCGGGTCCCAGATAGGTAATACTTTTTTCCCTATAGTAGTATTGACTATACCCTTCATTACTTGTTTAACTACCGTGTGATTATTAAGCCTCGATTCACACTCTGGGTTAGTTAAAGTTGAAATGGCCGACTTATGAAGAGCAATGGTACTAGGAGCCAAGCCTTCTTTAAGTTTCAAGTGTGCTAAAAATCTTGCTAGCTGCGAACCTGACGGGTCAATCCTATTAACATTATGTTTAACACACCATTGGCCCCACCGTTTCCATGCTGATTTGTAGGCAGTTACTGTGGACGATCGCCACCCAGCATTGAGAAGGGCCTTTTCACGTTCTGACCACCCATTTATCGCTCCTCCCCAGCCCCAATCATCCATACTTCCATCTCTAGTTTTTGGATCTGAGGAGGGTGAAGACCTGTTGACATATCCACTAGGTTGTCGGCTAGATTTGTTATTTGCAAAGCTGGGGCTAGGGCTCTCGACTGGAGATCTGGCAACCAGAACACTTTGGGCCACCTTGGTATTACCAATAGGTAAATACCGACACACTTGTTTCGATGTTCCAGGACTCTCGGTATAAAGCAAGGTGGTGGAAACACCCATGCCAGTGGGAAGCGCCAAATTCTGCTGAAAGCATTGTGGAATAGGGCTGCTGTGTCGGTGGGGTTTATGGAAACATAACTGTTTACCACGTGAGCTGTCTCGGACGCAAATAGGTCCACCATGGGTCTGCCCCACAAGCGGAATATTCGGTCGGTCGCTGAAGGTAGAAGGTGCCATTCGGGTAACAAGGTCCCTCGTGAAAGATGATCGGCGAGTCCGTTGTATCGCCCCGGGAGATAATACACTTCCATCCTTATATTGAGAGCATCCACTAGTGCCAGAATCTGATATGTCAACTGAAGAAGGTTCGCTGATTTCGTACCTTCTTCGTTGCGTAGATATGCCAGTACCGTCCTGTTGTCCGATTGAATGAGACAAGTAGAATTGCTCAAACTGGCTCTCTGATACTTCAATGCCTGGAGAATAGCAAACATTTCTTTGAGGTTGCTGTGCCATTTGGTTTGTTGCGGTGTCCAGCAACCTGATAGTGGAGTGTCGTCTACCTGCGCTCCTCATCCGCTGTCTGCTGCGTCTGTCGCAATGAAGTGGCATGCTTTCGGGAAATGAATAAGGGAATGGGTATTCACATTGGTCATCCACCAGTTTAGGTCGCGTCGGCCGCGGGCAGTGTGCGGTTTTTCAGCCTCCGTTCGTACCGTCGCGTCGCCGCGTTTCCCCGCGTGATCCGTTCTGAGGACACTGCCAGGCGGGGAGTTTGACTGGGGCGGTACATCTGTCAAAGAATAACGCAGGTGTCCTAAGACCAGCTCAGCGAGGCCGGAAATCTCGCGTCGAGCAAAAGGGCAAAAGCTGGTTTGATCACGATGTTCAGTATGCATAGAGACTGCGAAAGCACGGCCTATCGATCCTTTCGTATAAAGAGTTTTTAGCGAGAGGTGCCAGAAAAGTTACCACAGGGATAACTGGCTTGTGGCGGCCAAGCATTCATAGCGACGCCGCTTTTTGATCCTTCGATGTCGGCTCTTCCTATCATTGCAAAGCAGAATTCGCCAAGCGTTGGATTGTTCACCCATCAAAAGGGAACGTGAGCTGGGTTTAGACCGTCGTGAGACAGGTTAGTTTTACCCTACTGATGACCGATCATTGCGATAGTAATACTGCTCAGTACGAGAGGAACGGCAGTTTTGGACATTTGGTTCACGCACTCAGTCGACCGGCCGGTGGTGCGATGCTACCATCCACAGGATTAGGCCTGAACGCCTCTAAGGCCGTATCCCGCCTAGGCAAATCGGGCGGTGATACGTGATGTGAGTTCCGCGAGTCGAAAGGCTCTCTAAACAATTTGACATCTATCAGGCGGCCCCCGTCCGCGGGGGCCTCCGTCGAAGCCCGACGAGGCGGGACGAGCACCGCGCTGCGTGGTTAAATGTCCCGGCGCGATGGCGTCCCGCCTCTGACCAAGCTTAAGTTCGGCGTCGGAACTCGGAATCGTCCGCAGACGACCTTCGTACCTGATCGCAGTACAACACCCGGTAGAGCAGCGTCATGCTGCGATCCATTGAGACTCTGCCCCACGCCAAGAGATTCGGTGGTTTTATCCAAAATGGTATCCGATAGCCATTGAGAATTTTTAGGGCGAAGTCGGGGGCATTTGCGGTACGCCATTGTTCTAAAGAACCTTGCAATTGCCCTCCCTGAAATCGCCCGGGCTGGTTGTCAATTGTTTTGGGGGCGACGGTGCGAGGTCTGCCCACGCCCCGTCTGCCTCCGAAATTTCCGTCCTCTGCTGGCAGAGGAGGAAAGGCCAGAATGGTGACCGGGGTCTGCCCGCCGGTACTGAAACAGAAATTGGGTGGGACCCAGATTTCCCGCAGGAGCACATTGAGTCTGTTTGACTGTTTGTGCTCCGCTCTTTGGCCTTGACACTGTTTTCCTAACCCTAGGGGTCTGCGGAAACTGAGCCCTAAAGACTTTGCTTGCCCCACCCAGTCTCTGCAACTGGGTGACAAGTTTGTCCTCATTGAACAGATGAGTCATCGTGGGAGATGGCAGCAAAAGCCCTCTCCATACCTGTGAGTTGGACACATGCAGGCGTGATAACCTCACAGTTTACCTCCAACTCTTTGAATCCCGGGTCAGCAGCATACTCCTTCAGCACCTTGGCGTAACGGACATTACACCAACCGGGGGTGTCGAAATTCTGTAGGCGTTCCACTGTCTTTAACATGGCATCGGTCGGTGCTCCCATTAGTGGTTCCTTTAGTGCCACTGCGGGGTCCGGTACATGAAATACCGGAGCCGTGGATGTGCTGCAGGCACTGACACTAGGCCCTGACACATTTGGAGTCTCCACCGGGCTTAAGGGAGACTCGAAACCCGACTTCGAAACCCTCAAATTCACTGTCAACTGCGCCAGATACGCCGCCGGCATCTCGCTTAAAAACGAACTTCTGGAGATCGCTTAACTGGCGCGTCAGCTTTTTGAGCATTTTATTTTGAGACTTTTTCCTGTGTCTCCTACTTTTTACGCGTCGCGAGCCATCCGAACTCGAATCAGAATCCGTGGTCCCATAACGACGCTTTCGCGTACTTGAGTCCGTGTTCTCACTTCGGTGTTTTTTGGTAGTTTTCGCCAGAGTCGGCGGTTCCACAGATGACATTACGGCGCGCGAGGGTTATGTGATGATAAAGATATGTAAATAATATTTGAAGCGCAACGACGCACGTTGTTTTTAAAAAATAAAAACCGGTAAACAAGATGGCGTCCACAAAACAATGCGCGTCACTAATACGAAATTACACGAAAAAACAGTGAATAAACGCAATACTCCTAGTCAATTATATCATATAGTTTTCTTTAAACAACGGAAGCTTTTAAATAAACAATTGAGTTATCTCTAGCACTTAATGTATCACAAAAAACTTAGCGCGAGATAATTCGTGACCACATAGAAAGAATTTCTATGTCAATTAACAAAAAATTGTGCATGATGCCAACTGCCGGTGACAAAACAAACGACCAATCACAGAGCATATAGATGATGTCATCCCAGTGTTGACAATATAAGGAGAATGGAAGCTAATTTAGACCACTACAAGACAAGAATCGAAATGTCGTCTCTCACATATATAAAATATGTTCTGGATGACGAACGGCACTACATAATGACTATTTCTAGTAAATCATTGCAACCATTTGTATTTTTCTCCAAATATAAATAAAAATATTAATAAAGCGCGCCTAGCGCCAGCAATGAGCCAAGGAATTAGCCGATTACTCCAGCTACTACTACTACTATTTCTTCATACAAATAAGTGTACTATATTTTATATAACATCTTAAAACCAGTGGCGGGATTATTTTCTTAGAGTAAAATTGCAGATTACACAAATTCTTTGAAGATTCTCGATTTGGAAAACAGTGTTTCTAACATTATTCTTTAAGATTATACTTTTGACTTATAAATCACAACACACGTGGCGCTCGATGTGGCCGTTTTTGTCATTATTCATTTTTAGAACAAATCAGCCAGTTGACATTTCAATTGTAATAAGAATACCCAATACTGACTGAATTCATTGTGCTATTTTTTATAAACTTTTATATAAGTTATGTGTAAAATTAATGGATAATATAGCTACACAATATAATATATCACAAAGTTACGTCGTTTGAGCTGATTTCATCTATGAGAGTTGTTGTATCACACAGAACCACAGAAAAAATAGCAATTTATAGTATATATACATTATATTATTTATGGTCGGCCTTGTGGTATAGTGGTTCGCGCGTTTGCCTACCGCACAAGAGGTCTCGGGTTTGATTCCCGACGTGCTCGACATGAAATATTTATAATAATAAAAATACTTTATAGTTTTATTCCACTTTTATTTATAATTATTTTATTTCACCAGTCTGACGATGTCGGTCACGACGAAACCCGGTCACTGGTAAAAAATTTATAAAATAATTATAAATAAAAGTGGAATAAAACTATAAAGTATTTTTATTATTATAATTAAAATGCAGTTCCACCAAGAAATGTCAGTAGAAAAACTCAATATATTAAATATTTCTTTAAAAAGGTGTTTTTACACTAGAATATTTCATAGTCCCTGGACTGGTACGTGAAGCGTAAGACTGATCATTTTACCTTCATGTAACAAAAATGATCAAGATGCGCTGGGATTGGTGTACCAATGCAGTGCCCTATGCATCATTAGGTGAAGAAAGGGAATGATGATGATGGTGATATTGTGCACTACATATATGCATGTACTCGCGAACCAATATTCTAACAACATCGATGTCTTTAACATGAGTCTTGTAAATTTTAAATATCAATGTATATGTTCCATATCAAATAGAACTTAATATTCTGTTCATATTGTATTTTTATAACATTATGTACCTAGCTGCTTTAAACCTTTAACTGCATTTCTTTAGCTTATTTTAATAAAATATATTTATACATATATATATTATTATAATATTTTTAAAAAATTTTAAAACCAACTTAACTTCTAAACACAGTTCTATATTTTATTACTTTATATTGTAGTTAAAAAAAAATTATGTTGTTAATACACTCATCTTTTTGTTTTTATTTTTATATCAACTATACTTCTTAACATTGTTCCTATCTTTTATTTCTTTATATTGTATTTAAAAAAAAAAATGTTGTTTATATACTCATGTTCTTTTTTTATACCAACTTTACTTCTAAACACTGCTCTATCTTTTGTTGCTTTATATTGTATTTTTTAAATTTAATGTTGTTTATATACTCATATTTTATATAACTTTCATGTATGTAAAAGCCTTATGGGCGTGAAAATTAATAAAATAAAAAAATCAAAAATAGTAGGTACAATTTTATTTTTTATTTTTATAGCTTACCTGTAAATAAAATCACCGTTCGCTACTGCAATATTATTTATCATGGGTGGCATAACTAATGCAGAATGGTACAGTGGCTCCCGGAAAAGGAAGCAGAACAAGTTCTATGGAAAAATCAAATAGTGCTATCTTGATTATAATATTAAGCTTTCTTTTTTACGGAAATTCATTAATAGCCTTTGTATTTAGTGTATCGAATATTACAAAAATTACTGTTTTTTATACTTTACAGGTATCGAGGAAAGGAGCATTAGTGGAATTAGAAGCAATGCCCCGAACCCGTGCGAGGCGCCATCTTCTGCTGCTCGGGGGGTCCTGTCGTGAGCCCCCGCGGGCTGCCCAGAGAGCCACTGATACCACTTTCAACTCAGTTCTTCAGTTTGACCTGCAAACTGAGTATGTAACACTTGAAATCCTTCCGTTAGATCTTAGGAACAAAGATTAATTTGTCTGTATTGCAGAGAATGGAAGGAGCTGTCGTCTATGAGCACCGGTCGCATCCTTCCGGGAGTGGCCGCACTCGGGGGCCGTGTGTGGGCGGTGGGGGGCGAACAGGGCAGTCAGATATTGGCCGATGGAGAGGTGTATGATCCGCAGGTGTGTCTAAAACATTATTATATTCCAGCAATATTTTTATGCCTCTTTTGATGAACTTTCATTTTGGTCAGCTAGCCTTAATGTATGGAGATTTGTCATTCAATATTGGGTAGCAAAAAGCAGGCATTGAGAGGAACACTAGTAAAGCGGTATATTTGCAGGCGGATCTGTGGTCCCCCGTAGTGGCTATGAGTGTGGCGCGTTGCGAGTTTGGGTTGGCAGCATGGCGTGGCTGCTTGTACGCGCTGGGGGGCTGGGTGGGTGAGGACATCGGGGCTTCGGTGGAGAGCTTCGATCCCAACAGAGGCACCTGGACTCCTGAGCCACCCATGCCTGAGCCCCGATTCAGTATGGGTGTCGTCACCTACGACGGCAAGTATTCACATTTTTATGTCTTCTGTCTTTCATATCCATCGATAAAATAATAAATTTGATAAATACTTATAAGATACTAAATGATTACTGTGACTACCCCCTGCACGAGCTATATCAATTAAATCCCAACACCAACTTACGGAGTCATAGCTGGAAGCTCTTTCATCCCCAATTCCACCTCAATCCCTAGAAAAATTTCCTTTCCAACGGGGGTGGTTTCGGATTGTAATAAGTTGCCAAGCCTAGTTGTCCATTCCATTCCAGTCAACCGATTAAAAAAATATTCAGATGCTTTTTTGAAGTAAGAAGAACGCAGAAAAAAAGCAGTAAACGAGATATAGGCGCACCAGCAAACACGTTGTTATTTATTATAAACTTGTTTACAGTTGAGTAATAATTCTTCGCTAGGGTACGGCCTTATTGTTGTTCAGGGTGTGACTTCCTTAGTATATTACCGGCTAAGCGTAACCGGATGAAGGCGGTTTCAGGGCTGATCTATGTGGTGGGGGGATGCACGCATGCGGAGCGGCACCTGCGCTCGCTGCTGGCATACAACCCCGTGACGGGCCAGTGGCGCCCGCTGGCTCCCATGCGCACGGCTCGCTCTCAAGCCGGTGTGGCTGTACTGGACAACTTTCTCTATGTCGTGGGGGGAAACAGCAAGTCCCAGGAAGTGCTTTCCACAGTAGAACGATACAATTTTGACGAGGTGAGTGCAAGCCATAATTGAATAATGTATGTTTATGTTATCGGAAATATTTGAAGCTAATTCCTAGGAAATTTATTAAATGCCGGTTTGATCCAGGAAATGCGTAAATATTTTTTTAAATAATACTTAATTACATACTTTTCCTAAGAAATATATGAAGGTCGAAATTTTTTTTTTTAAATGCCTAATTAGTGGTAGGAAATATATGAAATCAAGATAATCGAGATAAATCACCCCTGAGTAGCGCCTGCTACTGTTCTCAACAAAAAAAATATTGTTTCATTGTAGTATCTCGGCTATGCCATAAATGCTTATAAAAGAATTTTAGTTTTATTACTAGGGCGGAAGACGCTTCAGACGTATATCCCACGACGAAGTCACTTTACAAATATGCGCCCCCGGCCTCCGCAGGCGATCGCCGAAAACCTAAATTTAACACAGTTTTAATTAGGAAGAAAATATACAGGGTGTTCTTTTGTCACATCTGAAACCACGATGATCAGTATGGGCAAGAAGACATATTAGAATATTTAAAAAAGTATTTAGAACGAAGAAAATTAAAAAAAACAAATGGTTGCTTACTTCTGCAGGGGAGAAGCGAAGGGGGCGCGGCTGTGCGGTTGACAGTGTATCAGGCTCCCCCCTCCCCCTCCTTGTTTCTCCCCTACAGGAGTAAGCAACCATTTGTTTTTTATTTATCTTTTATTTTTAAGATTTTAGTCGTTCAAAAAAATTCTTTTGATGTGCCAATATGTCTTCTTGCTCATACTGATCATCGTGGTTTCGGATGTGACAGGGTTTAAAGAACACCCTGTATAAATTTCCTGAGAATTATATACAGAGCTGTATTTAATACATTTCCAGTGACATCAACAGGTGCGGCATTCCTACCTCCCCAGTTTCGTAGGTGGATAAATAAAAACCTATTCTTGGTACAGCAAAATTTTATTTTATTTCTGAGAACTACCATATAGGAAATTTTATCTTATCGCTTGCCCAAAGCAACGGTGAGATGAACTCGAAATTTACAATTTTAAGATACACATGCGGATATATTATGTTAATAAATAAAATAAGTTAATATTTTCAAATTATAAAATTTTGAAATTAAATAGTTAAGCTATGAGAAAATATAGTATTCATAATATAATTCAAATAATATTATTCAGTCAGACGCTTTGCACACCTCGAAGTCCCCATTATCTCTTCAGAGATTTCTCTCTGTAGCTTTGGGCTAGCGTTATGTTGTTTTGAAAAGAATGTTAGACAAATCCTCCTGCAAAAGATCTCCGAAGTCTCACACGACTCTCTACAGCATTTCTCAGGGTGTGTGGTGAATTTTCGTTCCGATTGCATCCTTCAGGTTTTGTTAGTTCTTCGGGTGATGTTTATAAACTTCAGCTTTAAAATAACCCTAAAAGAAAAAATTGCTGGGGCCATATTATTCAGAATTGACTGTTACCGATTTCCCTCTTCAAAAAAGTAAGGTCCGATGATCCCATTTTGTGACAATGTGCACTACGCTTTTACGGAAGAAGCGCGCTGTTCATACGTCCACGCGATATTTGCAACTGACAGTACTGACTCGAAAACTTCCCAGCTGTCGAGGGTAGCACATATCGACGCTATCCTCACCTTCCTACGACCTATCCTTGTGTCACACGAGCCTATTCAAACTAGGGAGATAGCAATGCCACACCTTGTACATCATATTACAGTTTTATTAGTATAAACGAGCGCTGTCTGTCTCGGCAGGACACGTGGTCCAACGTGAGCTGCATGTCGGTGGGGCGCGCCAGCCCGGCGGTCGTGGCGGCCGAGGGCCGGCTGCTTGTGGCCGGGGGTGACCAGCTGCACGAGGGCGACGCCTTCTACCGGGCGCGAGCCTCAATGGCATCGGCCGAGCTGTATGACCCCCGGCGCGACCTCTGGCGGCCCGCTCCCTCCCTTCCCCAGCCGCGCTCCGAGGCCGGTGCCGCAGCCCTTTGACCCATGCTACCGCTCTTATTGAACAGAATTTATTGATGCTTGTTTTAAGTATTTTGAGTGAATTTTACAATTTTAGAAATATTCAGACGGTTTATTATTCACTAAAATATTATACTATTGAATTACTTCACTAGTTTATATCTACTTGTTAACTTGCTTTAGCCTGAAAAAATTACACATCATTATTTCAGATTTCTAAAATTATATTTGAAAAATCCCACGTAGGGAAATATCACTTTTTTTAAAAACATTTTTAGGGTAATTTAAGGGTCTATGAAATACTGTACAGTAAAAAAAAAATTTTGCTATGTAGCATGAAACATAATTTATCATTTTGAATTCCCGCAAAAACGGTCATCGCATTGGCCACGCCCCTAATACGTCACGATTCGTGTTCATTTTCAACTTTGTTCCAAACCATTGTAACTTTTACAGAACATCGTCACAACTATCAATGCCAATGCATGTCGCCCTTTTCTAGTGACTTTTTATATTTTCTTTTTCAAAGTTATATATGAAAACATTTCTCCACAATATCCATATTGATTTTAAAAATACAATTAATTATTCTAAATCCATTTCATATATTTTTATCGGTATTCCTAGTACGTAATATTTTCCTATTCACAATTACATGTAATTGTTGGATGGAAGAACCAAACCACTTCTAGAAAATTTTATTTAAATCTAGTATTTTACATTTTACTATGCACAGACAATACAATTGTTTTTAATGTGTCTAGATATTCACGAATACTCAAACATTTCGTAAAGTATGAAAGAGACTATAATTTATGAAGGCTAATTGGAGAAAATATATTTATTCCAACTGCAAAATACTTTTCTTTAATTTCTGTTTTTTCCATGATTTTTAAAAACGTTGTCTCTTAATTGGAATAAATACTGAATTTAGAGAATAGATGTCTCTGAAAAATCTGGGATGTGCGGTGGTTTGCCTTTGTAAGGAATGAAGTAATAAAGGGAACGGCTGCCGCAAACCCCGGGACGACTGTCATCAAGCGGATGCGATGCGGTCGGCTCGGCCGTGTACTTCGGATGCCTCCCGAGAGCCTTAACCAGGCTCGCCCGCTTTAAAAGGCATCAGGTTCTCGATGTCCCGGACGTCCGCTGCTCACTGTTCATGTCGCGACTGCGGGACGCGAACCTGATTTGGGAGATTCCTGGAGGATCTTTGTGGACACCGTACGCTCCGACTGGGAAGCGGACATATAATGATGATGATTTACAGAACACACGCAGTATTTTAGAATTTATTGTCTGCATAGTTAAGTTAGTTTCAGATGAATATTGTTTCAATAAGTCTTTTATTTATAATTAATGTATTTCTACTATGAGCAAAGTAGAATTATCGAAAAGAGATGTATTTATAAATTTGTGATATATTTCATATAAATATTACTGGAAAAAACCTACTAGACAATTACTTTGAATTAGGAATTAGTGGAGTTATCATCATCATCATCATTCCCTTTCCGCACCTAATGGTGCATAGAGCGCTGCATTGGTTCACCAATCGCAGCGTATCTCGATAAATTTTTTTTACATGGAGGTAAGATGACCAGTCTTACGCTTCAGGTCCAGGGACTATAAAACATTCTAGTGTAAAAATACTTTTTTTTCAATAAAAATACTTCATGTCAACTATGTCGAGAATCAAATATAATTTTAGAAATGAATGTTGAAATATCAAACAAACAAACCATCACGCCGTAGGCAGAGAGAAAAGAATGCCATATCACTTTATCTTGGCATACAGACCTCGCTTCCTCTACATTCATACATCTTCTCATGCATGCACGCCGATTATTCCTACTTTTGACATGTCCATCTTCAAGTATTTGATGGACTCGATCGTGCCATGTCTTTCTCGGTCTTCCTCGTTTTCTGCATCCATCAACATTCGCATCGTAGATCCTTTTAGCCGTTCTTTCGCTGTCCATTCGCTCTACATGTCCAAACTACATGTCTACATCCAAAAGTTTTTCAACTTGACTCTAGAAAGCGCCTGTATCTTACGGGTTTTGGACCGCCATCCTTGGAACGATATTACTCTTGATACTACCAAGAAGTGATCGGTTTCCATTTCGGCTCCTCTATATACGCGCCTATCAACTGTTACAGGTTTCAATCTAGAGTCTATGACTACATAATCGATAATAGACCTTCCGTTGCCCCTTTCCCACGTATACTGATGGATTTCCTTATGATCAAAGAACGTATTTGACACAAAAAGGTTCCATTCCAGACATACCTCTAGCAGCCTTCTTCTATTATCATTCTGCCTTCCATCCCCAAGCATATCTAGGGCCGACTCCATCCCGTCTCTTCGAGTCCCCACCCACCTATTCAAATCTCCCGCAAGTATTACTCTCTCACCATCTTTTTTCCCATTCATTACATTCATCACACTTGTCCAAAACTTATCTTTCTCAGATTCGCAGTCAGAATTCACAGGCGTATACCCTATTATTAAAATAATTCCAGTCAATCCAATATTGAATCTGGCAAACATAAGTCTAGATAAAGACATATTCTTTCATACACTCTATCATTCTGGGAGACAGAAACGCAGCAATACTCTGCAGGCTCGGTCTGTCCCCAGACCAGAGAACCAGGGCGTCACCGTGTTCCATCGAACGAAATTGTTTAAAATCTTAAATAATACTGTGTGTTTTTTAGTCCAAATCATCTCGATGAGTAGATACAAATGTGTGTATGTACTGTAGCAAATTAAAATTAAATAATAAATACTGTAATATTTTACCGTGTAACCTAAGTAATACCACTCTACTTGGCTGATGCTTTTGCTACGAACCGTCAGGGTCTTACTTATTTTAATGCTTTATTCTTTTACATAATTTTTCACCATGAACATAATATTATACTGTCACTGTAAAATTGTAATTGGCTAACTGTACATAAAAGATTTAAATGCCTGATTTAAAATGAAATGTTTCGTCTAAGTTAGCTTATGTTGGCTTTTATTCAATGTATACAGTTTGTCAACAAAATAGTCGAAATTAATTGAAGTTGTTATAATGGTAGCACTTTATAAACAGTTAACATAATGTTGTAACATTGTCATAATTGATCACAAAATGAGTAACTTATAATTTGGTGTTGGCAATATAAAAATAAATTGTATTTCTGATTTTCACTATTTTCTACCCTTTTTTGGTCTACCATATTATAAAGAAAATGCTAAAGGGAAAATGTGGGTAGGTATCTCTGTATCGGCACTGAAGCTTTCTTGAAGTCAGTTGATGTTAAGAGTACACAAGTACTCATACACAATATTACACACGTACAGTTACTAATACACAATACAACTCGGGTTTCACTTCACAGGCTCCGTCTCCATAGTGAGGATCACCAGGTTAGTTAACAAAGATTACTCGCACTATACAGCCCCGCCACACTATGCTCCTTGCGCTGACGCACCGCACTTGTCATTTGTCTTTGCTATACAATGGACGATGAAACTGTGGCAGTGTGCGCGCTATGCAATTTTAGTACAGCTAAGTATATCAATGTCATATAAAGAAATATACATCATTCAAAAATGATGTAAGCGCTCGATGCGTACTGCGACTGCGCGATTATGTGGCCAGCCACACGAGCGGATTTTGCAAAATTTTGTCTCATGGTTCACCATTTCCTGACTCTAAAACAAAAGTTGAAGGTCTGTTCGAGGCTCATTTCCAAATGATCCTGTTATTTTAAACTTCCGCACCCACGACCGTCTCAACTGGTTCGAAGTACCGTCACTTAAAATCTTCTGATATAGAAATACGCCTCAACTGCAAAAGCGCGATGACACCTCTCATTTTCAATCAAAGTGGGGTTTGCTCATTTTCTGTGGAATGGGGGCATTTTCGTGCCTCACAGAAGTTTGTCAATAGTTATCAAGTATTACAACAAATTATTGACTTGAATATGAACAATATTTTAAAAAGCGTTTTTTGCTTATATACCGCTCCAGTACGATCATATTTTTATTACCTTTGATTATTGCGATGTAATACATAAGTAGTTTGTATTTTTAAAAGGTCCAAAAAAGGTCATTTGTATCGACAATATTTTGAGTAGTACCGAGTTTTTAATCCTCGCAGTGTTTTATCCAGATAAACAGATATCTCAACACAGAAAGTGGAATTCTATGTATTTAAGAGCAGAATGGTGAGTGTTGCATAAACCAGACAACGATAACAACATGTCACGAGTCATGTAAATGTATCCAGATATTGAAATTCCACTTTCTTACTGATATGAATACGGTTTAACATGGTGCAATAAATTATTCAATTATCGCAAGATTCCAGCACAGAAATATTGTGCTATCTACAAATAGTTGTATCAAATCCATGTACTATTGTACAATACCATACATGGTATCATGACACGATACAACTATTTGTAGACGGCACAATATTTCTGTGAAATCAAATCCATGTACAATACAACTACAATACCATACATGGTATCATGACACGATACAACTATTTGTAGATGGCACAATATTTCTGTGAAATCAAATCCATGTACAATACAACTACAATACCATGGACGATACAACTATTTGTAGACGGCACAATATTTCTGTGCTGGAATCTTGCAAACTACTAATTATGAATAAGAAAAAACGATGTTTCACAGAAAATAGTGATTTATTTATTTATTTGACAATTGTAGTCTGTGATGTATGTAATTATATTGTTTCTTTGTCAGTATGTTGATTCAACATTGAACAAAAATAAAAACACGAATCTTTGAGTTCAAAAAATAATTTCAGGATATTTTATAATGTTGACATTCAAGATTAGTTTATAACTCGTTTTAATTTATTTTTAATTTAAAAAAAAAATTAAAATGAGTTGTAATGAGTATTATTACTATGTAAAAGCCATTCGAGATATCATCGTTTCAAAAAATTAAGAGTAACAATAATCTTAGTGGACATTCAACAATGATCTGCTAATATTTACTGCCGTTTGTGGAGATTACTTCTCCGATCAACGGGTATAAGAATACTAACTTTCTCTATTTGAGTCTACCAACCCTGCATCTCCAAGTTCTGCCTTGCGGGATAGTAGGAGCCTGCAGGTATGGAGAGACAGCTCGGGTTCAGGCTTTCTCGAGGCACCCGAAGGACTTAACACAGCAGACTCGTATCCGTGTAGCGCCGCATCTATGTAGATGCACTGACACAACTCTTGTTAAACCCGTCCTGTTTATTCTGTTCATTCGTAGTATAAATAAAACCATGTCAATACCACCATCGTAAGATGGTTAAAGGCTCGCGTTTATTTTTAACATTTTTAATTAAAATGAAACGTTACACTTGTAATAATATTTACTTTTTAATTTGACAATGAGTTAAAACGAAGTGTAATGGTGATTGAATTAGTCATTTTAATTATTACAAGCATATTTTTATTTAGCGTAAAAAATCTTGTAGAAGTATGTGAAGTACCGTAGACTTAAATGAATTTCGATTTATTAAAATCATTTACTGGTAGATTGATGTAAGGAATGAATGCTCCTAGCTAAGGAGCATAGCTATGACAAAATATTTTTCAAACTTTTGTAAATGCTTCCATTTTAACTCTTCTATTTATTGTATCTGTATCAATTAACTCTGTCCACGGCTTCAGATGACATGGCAGTGAAAATACGCCTTCGAATTTTTATTTTTATTTTCACACGCATGAAGTATCCCCTCTGTAAACATGCACCGAATAGAGTATAATATACCCGTTGTAGGCAATGTTATCCCAAATACCAGTACTCATAAAAGTGTAAATAATTGTATGTGTAACTCTGTTACTATTTAATAAATTGATACATTATATATTTCTAAAAAGTTTGTTTTTATTTATTGCCATATTTTTCCTACAATATTTTCCCAACTCCAGGACAATCTTATTGACAAACCCGATATCTTCCCGAGAGCCATAAGTACATAATATTCAGTTATTGAGTTTAAAAACTGACTGGACAAACATAATTTAAAAAACAAGTCTTTTTTGAAAGATATATTTTACTTCTGCAGCCTTATTCTCTCCACTGCTGGATAAAGGCCTCTTCCAAACGTCTCCATTCCTTCCTATCACCCGCTTTCATCATCCACGTTTTACTGGCAATAGAGGCAATGTTGTCGACCCATCTTTTCTGTGGCCTTCCAACACTTCTTTTGTTTGCCCATGGTCTCCACTTTATTATTTTGGGTGTCCACCTGCCATCATTTTGTCTCGCCAAGTGCCCTGCCCACTGCCATTTCAATTTCGCTGCACGATCCATGATATCCACGACTCCGGTTTGGCGCCTTATTTCTTCATCTCTTAGCTTGGTGTATGTCTAAGAGACATAATAAGAAATGATACTGTCTTTCCATGGATCGTTGCGTGCATTTTAATTTCTGGCTACTTTTTTGTGTTATAGACATGGTTTCTAGTCCAAATGTTGTCACCGGCAATATGCACGATTCATATACTTGTCTTTTCAAGCATATAGGGATTTGTTTATTTTCAAAAATATATTTAAGTTTGCCGAAAGCAGCCCAACTTAGCCCTATTCTTCTTGGTAATTCCACTATCTGGTTATCTTTACCAAGTTTGACTTTGTGTCCTAGATAAATGTATTCATCAACCACTTCGATTTTATTATCGTTAATGAAAATGTCTCGTCCTGTTGGACTCATGATCTTTGTTTTATGAATATTCATTTCCAAACCAATCCTTTTTGAAGCCTCGTGTAGTTCCATAATCATTTCGCCTAGTTCATCCATGTCTTTACTTATGACTACTATATCATCTGCGAATCTGAGGTGACTCAAGTACATGCCATCGATCTTTACACCTTTATTTTACCAATTTAGGGTTTTAAATACATCCTCTAGGGCTAGCGTAAAGAGTTTTGGCGAGTCCCCTTGTCTGACGCCTTTTTCTATTTTGGTTTTATCAGTTTTTGTGTCCTCATTAATCCTCACATCCATAGTAGTGTTGTGTATAATTAATGTAGGATCTGAAGAATTGGCGGAAATTGAGCATAGCGAAATTGAGTATGCCCTGAAGTATTGAAAGATATACAATATTGAAAAGAAATATTGGGCATTTTTGTCATTTCAATTTTGGGGCCATTTTCCATTAGTCATAAAATGGGAAACGTTTCCTCACATTCCCATTGAGGGATTCGAACCTTGGATAGTGTTTATTTGATTTGATTGCTTAATACAGAAACTGATATTTTAAGTCAATCTACTACCTACCCTCTTGGGTATTATTAGTGGTCCAAAAATTTGTGGAATAGAAGGGTTGCCAGAAGGGTGGGGGTGCTGATATATATGAGTAAATAGTGACTTATCACTAGTAAATATCGAGTAATTAGTTTCCAACTTACATACACCTGAATGAGTTAGTTAATCCGGAAGAAATACAATGTGTAAAAAAAATTTTTTTTTTTTTTTTCAGAAATGATTCTGGGAAGATTACGAAATGTAATAGATTTAAAAAGTAGTATTCTTTTATATAAAACAATAATATGTCCACACTTAAATTACTTTTCTTCCATTCTTTTTTTATGTCATTACATAGGAGATTAAGGAGAAATGAAAAATATACAAATTCTTCAAAATAAGGCGATGAGGATTGTACTCAAAAGAAATATCTATTCCAATGTAGAAAGAATGCACAAAGAAATTGGCTTGCTCACAGTAAAGCAACAAATTAAATATAATGTAGCAATTTTTATGCATAAAATAATTAAGGGGATGAATAAAATAAAAACAATATTAAAATTCAACCAACAACGTCATACATATGAAACAAGGGGTAAAAAAACGATAAGATTACCAATGAGGAGAAAAACAGAATCTCAAAACTCATTGTACAAAGGATTGAAGCTGTACAATAAGTAACCTGAAGAAATAAAGGAAATAGAAAAATCTAAATATTTCAAATTGATTTGAAAAAATATGTTATTGACAAATTTTGATTGAAAAAATCTAATATTGTTAAAAGTTTATATTAGTTCTTAAGATGTTATGAACTAATTTAATAAAGCATAAATAAATAAATAAAATAATAAATTGAGTTTTGAGCCCTCATCCAATTTCTCACTTTGGTGATTTATTCCGTTTGCAGAATAAAATACAGCGTATCATTAAGAAAGAGATGTATGCAGTATAGGGGATTCTTGTCCCGGGGAAACCATGATTTAAAAATGGTATAGTCTTTTCAAAGATCGCAGAATTAATTGATGAGGTCACATCATCAAACTATTGAAAATTAACATTTTCAACAAAAGTTTCAACAATTTTTTAACAAAAGCTTATATTGGAGGATGTTCGTTTGAAGAAAAAGCAGATTTCAGAAATGGTAGGAATATCATCTACAGATGTAGATATTTCGACATCACCATCAATATGGTGTATGTCAAAGGTGCAAGAAGGGTGCCAAGAATGCTTACGCCCCTTCAAAAGCAACAGAACGTTGAGAGATCTCGTGATTTTTTAGACTTCTGCAGTGACAAAAGGTAAAATGTTTTGGATCCTATTGTTACCGGAGATGAAACGTGGGTTCATCATTATGAGCCTGGATTTAAACAAGATCCCATGCAGTGGCATAAATAGGGCACACCACACCTTGAGAAGTTTATGGTATTCCAATTGGTGGGAAAGGTCATGGCTTCTGTTTTTCGGGATATAGAGAGTATCCTGTTGATCGACTAGAAATAAAATGGTGTCACTATAACTGGAACGTACTACACTAATTTACCGGAGTATTCAAAAGAATCTGAAGATGAGAAAAAGTCATGTTCCAATGATTGCTCTTCATACGTGCGGTTTCTAAATATTAAACCACCCTGCCTACAGGCCAGATCTGTCCAGATCTGCCCCCATCTGATTATTATTAATCCTAATTTTTTTTTAATCTTCGAGGAAAGAAATTTACAAGTGATGAAACAGTCAAGTCAGCAATTTCAGCCTATTTTCAGGACAGAAATAAAACATTTTACTTTTCAAGGGTACAAAAAAAAACATTTAAAAATCTGAAAAATATAAACACGTTAAAGGAGAATATACTGAAAAATATTACCATCTTTCTATTGACCCCTCTTCCCTTTCATTCCGCAAACTTTTGTAAAAGTATAATAAGAAGATTTTGTATCACTCAAGGCTTGGGGTGCGTAGTACCAAAATATTATCTAAATTTGTTGCAACAGAGAGGAAAAAAAAACTTTTTAGGGAGGGAATATGGAAGTCTAGGCATTTACAGGGTTTATAACCCGTCATTGGCTGGTTAAAGTGGCCACTTTACATACTGTGTAACATTTGTAACAGAGTTGAGGAAATGTGGATGTTTAAACATAGGCAGAATGGTGAAGGTTACAAAGCATGTAAAGTGGCCACTTAAACCAGCCAATGACAGGTCATAAGCCCTGTAAATGCCTAGACTTCCATATGGAATATTCTCTTCCCAATTTCCCTCTCTGTTGCAACAAATTTAGATCTAAATAACTCCCTAGAGAGGAAATCCAGCCAGTCTGCAAACATTTGGACATACTCAAAACCATTATATTATTGTATTTATTTGATTATTCCATCATCATTCCATGTCCGCTCCCTAGTTAGAGCATATGGTGTCTACCTTTGTGGAGCCTCCATGCATCGTCGTCACCGGAGTTTGCTACCTCCGTTCTCTCATTACTTCATTCCTTACAAAGTCAAACCACCGCACAACCGAGATTCTTCCAAGACACCTATTCTCAAACCTCAGTATTTTGCTGTTTTGGACCGTAGTGAGTTCCATGATTCACATCCACAGAGGAGAAGAGGTGTTTTGCAGGCGTTGTATAGGTAGTATTCGGTTTTCACCGAGTAAATATCCGATATCCAGACAAGGCTGTCTGTGACGGCTCACACTTGAATGTGGCTCCTGCTACTCCTAGCCGCACTCCCAGTTATTTTTGAAAGCCGCCATTTTCCGTAACATACTCTCAGGTATTTGAAACTCTCGGCCCTTTCAATGACTTGGTTTGACAGAGTCAGGGGATTTTGAGCATTAGGGCACAAAGCTCCACAAATACGTAACTTTATTTGATTTCAATT
Source organism: Micrasema longulum (assembly GCF_059751315.1). NCBI lineage: Eukaryota > Metazoa > Arthropoda > Insecta > Trichoptera > Brachycentridae > Micrasema > Micrasema longulum. The sequence goes on along the minus strand of NW_028279476.1, from coordinate 53,606 downwards.
ATTTATTGACAATTCTTGATGGAATTCCATTGTAATGATGTAATAACTTTTTACTAATTAAAAATACTTAGTACACTTCAACTTATGTTTTCGACCAATTAGCGCTTTCACCCTCTAATGGGCATCTTTATTCTTACACTGTTGACATTATTGTTCACCAAAAAAACGCTAATATGTCGAAAAAATAAGTGGAAGTGTACCAAGTATTTTTAATTAGTAACTTATAAGTTATTACATCATTAATACATAACTATTTGTCTATTATTATTATATTTTGAGTACCTATTTACTGAGAGCACTAACCGCGCTCGCCTAATTTACAAGGCATCAGGTTCTCGACGTCCACCAGTGAATGTTCGTTGGTAGATCACGCCAGGACTACAGGAACCGAACCTGACTTGGAAGGATGCACAGGAGCTGGCAGCTGACCGAGATGCCTGGAGGCTCTTCGTGGACACCATATGCTCCAACTGAGGAGCGGACGTCCATGCGGAATGATGACTGCCCTTAGGTATATCTAGTCTAGTGTACTTGGGCTGGCACTTGAAGTACAAGACTGATCATTCCACCTTCATATAACAAAAAAGTTATACTGAAATCGGTGACCCGACGCAATTCCCTATGCATATTTTTTTTATATTATATAATAAACATTTGTGTTCTTATGATTTATGCAAATATTTCAATTTCAAGACCATTTTTTTTGGTTGTCAATAATGCCATGTTAGAAAATAGGAAACAAGTTGCGGTAGAGGGTTCAAACTTCGGACCTCTGATCCAGGAGTCCGGGACATTAACACAGGATCACAACTCGTCATTAGATGCGGATATAATGGTAACACTCAAATTGAGAATCTTCTTACGGTGGAAACTCGAGTAATGGAGTTAATAACACAAATGATTGTCTGGCAGCTCCCGATATTTGTTAAACTGATATTGACAAGACGTTATTGATTTAGAATACGTCATGTTGTGGCTTGAGTGTGGAGCTACAGAATCGGTCGGTATCACTTTACCTACTAAACTTGACCAAATAAAAGAAAAACAAAGTACTGCATGAGTTATCATTTCCACTTTATTAGAGACATGAAGTGCTACAACCGATAATTAGTTGCTTCATTAAGGCAGGCTGTGCATGTTTTTACTTATATTCTTTAATAATTGTAAAAAAAAAGGTTTCTAAAAAAATATTAAGCGGAATATTAAATAAAAATTCAATAGATTAATTATTGAAATTGCTTTTACTAAATAGAATTTCACACAGGTGTGAAACATTTCATTACAATTTATTTATTCAGCTATATTCTCCTTGTAACGAATCTTTGTAACAAATCAAGGTTTAGTACCCAAAATTTAGCTATACAAAATATTTCAATGTTCTCTTCAAGAAAAAATTAATAGGGAACATAATTTATTATTTTTCCATAGTAAGGCCGGGTGCTTTTTAGTAGAAATATTCACATCGCATTGTGCGATAAATAAATAAGAATATGGAAATATAAAAAATTATTTATTTAAAAATATATTACCAATAATAAATTGCGCTTAACCACCTCAGTCGTGTCTGCAAAGAGCACCATGACTGGCGAGAATCTATTGGAAACCCGCCACGGATGGTCATAATCTATTCAAGTGTGGCCATTGCCGGCTGGAATCTATTCAATTTATATTCCCAAAAATATTTCTCAGCTTTAAACTAGATCCGCGACCGCAGAATATTAAAGCCGATCAAAATACAAAATAAAGACAACACGACGCGGACATTTTCCCTCCCACTTCGGCACTTCAGAGTTCACATATTTACAGACAGCCGGAGGCTCGGCATTAATCGTCGAAGTTCTGCGAGAGAAGGAAGTTGGCCGCCAGGTTCTCGTTCTTCTCGCAGGCGAAGTACGCCTGAATCACCATGTGCTCGGGGAAGCCCAGAGCCTTGAGGCGCTCGATGGCCGCCTTGTCCTCGGGGGAGATGTACAGCGGGGAGGACGCGGGCGCGGCCGGGGCGGCGGGCGGCGCGGGGGCCGCCGCCGCGGGGGCGCCGGCCGCCGCTGGCTCGTTCAGCATGCGCACGAAGGCCTGCTGGTGCTGCGAGATGGCCTGCAGCAGTGCGGGGTTGGTCTGCCCGATCTGCTGCAGAATGCTGTTGAGCAGCGAGGGGTCCTGCTGAATGATGGCGCGCATCTGCTGGAACTGCGGCTGGCCGCGCAGGAAGCCCAGCGGGTCCTCATCAGGGCCCTCCTCCTCCAGGCGCTCGGCGAGCAGCTCTTCGGGGATGCCTGTGACGAGGTACTCCACGGCGCGCTCGCTGTTGTCGAACGACGCACGCAAGGCTTGCTCCACTTGCGGCCGGCTGTAGCCCATGTCCATAAGGCAGCGGACGCGCTCCTCGTGCTCCGCGCTGGCGCCCTCCGCCGCCGCCTCCGCAGGAGGCGGCGCCTCTGCGCTCGCCGGGGTGATCAGTACTTTTGGGGCGGCCGCCGCGGCTTCCGCGGGAGCTGCTGGCGCTGGTTCTGTCGCAGACTCTCCCGTTTTTGGTTTTGTCACCATTACTACGATAAATTTGTTCTCGTCGATGTTGTAACTGTCGATAAAGTTATCATCGGTGAGAATTTTACCGGCATAGATGAGCCTTTGGTTGTCCGCGGGGTAATCTTTACCTTTTTCGGATTCAATTTTTTCTTTTAGAGCCTTAACCGTTTCGGTTCGATCAATTTCAATTTGAAAAGTTTGCTGTTGTAAGTTTTTAAAAGTAATTAACATTTTGTTGTTTATATTATTCACTCGACTCTACGAATATTAAACGAACGATCTTGAGCCTTCTAAATGTTTACCACAAAGGCGAGTATTATTTTCTAGATATATTGACTGACTCAACAAAACTGACGAGTAAACATAACCTCACTCGAAGCCTACGTGATATGGCCGACCTTTATCCGTCAAAATTAATTTGCATTCTTTGCGGCCATTACATTACACAGCAAAATGATTTTATATAAAATGTATCTACCGGGTCCACATTGAAAGCTGATGACATAGTTTTATGGTAGGCTTTATATAAAAAGGAACAAAATCAGTTTTAACTTTTTCACCTTAGACGGATTAAAAAATATTACTTTTTTACGAAGTGATACCTGCTTTAACAAGTTGAATACTTTGTGTTTAGTACGTAAGGCCCAATCATTTTATTCAAATGGTAAGGTACCTACCTACCAAAAGAGTAGACCACTTTTTTAATGAAAAAAATATTGCGCTCTTACGATTTACCCAAATATTTTCTTGATCGGAAATAAATGTGTTTAAAAATAAGTATCAAGTTGTGATAGAGAGTGCGGTTCGAACTTCAGATCTTTGATTACGGGATTATATTAAGTCTTTAGTAAGATTAAAGTAAAATTTTGATTGCGTTAGAGTGAGATGGATATATGAAATACGAACGAACTTACGAAACGAAGGTATGACATGCTAAAGCCTGGCTTTTGATTATTTACAATAGTTGGAAATCTTCTTCGTTTTTTTCATGGCCTTTTCACTTCTCAATTCGGGTGTTCTGGCCAGTGTCGAGTATTTTTGTTTTTTTACATATATACACATGTTTTAGTAATATAATATGTACAAGTTAGTATGTTAATATTTAACCCTTACGCTGCTACGCAGTTTTTCAAGAATCTAATCAGAAATCTTATTATTAATACATTTTAAAAATATTTTATCGAATACGTTGTTTTCCAAACACACTTCCTCTTTTCAAAATAGATGGTACAGAAATTCCATTCATGACTTCAGTCAAAAACTTAGGTATTATCATTCATAAGCATTTAGAGTGGCACGATCAGGTTAACGAAGTTAGTCGTAAACTTTATAGCAGTTTGCACTCACTTAAAAGATTACAGAATTTCTTGCCAATTAATGTTAAGCAAACATTAGTCCAGAGCTTACTTCTTCCACTCCTTGACTACGCGGATGTATGTTTTCCAGATGCTAACTCTGAATTGCTTGATAAGTTAGAACGATTGCAGAATATTTGTATTCGTTATATCTTTAATCTTCGCAAATTTGACCACATAACCGAGTATCGCACGCAACTACACTGGCTCAGTATCAGGCATAGAAGAAACATTCACATTCTATCACTTCTTCACAATATTTTAAATAATCCCACTTCGCCTGTTTATCTGAGAGGGCTCATCCAACCTCTTTCACAACACGGACTATCTCTTCGTTCTAGTAACGAGAGAACCCTTTTAATACCCTGTCATCGCTCTAATTTTTTTGCCTCCTCTTTCACAGTAGTAGCCGCTCGATTGTGGAATAATCTACCCACTAATGTTAGAGACGCCCCTTCTTTATTTACATTAAGGTCAAGATTGAAATGTCACTATCTAAATATTTAAATTGTTTCTTTATCCTTCTTCTTTCTTTCCCATCCCCTCTCCTCTCTTCATAGTAAAGTGTTATTTTTTTATATATATATATATTAATTTTTGTTAATCTTTGCTTTTAATTTTTGTATAAAATTGTAAGATTCAATATGTCCATGTATTTATAATTTTCTCAAACTGAACGGTTTGGGTAGGTAGGAAGAAATTGCCTTAAGGCAAGATGCCCGCCCTTATATGTATATTTATTGTATATGTATATAAAGTGTCAAATAAAAAATAATAATAACTACTGTTTTAAAAATAAATAGCAATTCCAAAAAAAATCTTCCATTTCATAAATATCTAATTCAAGCCCAGTGGAGTGAGCAAGATAGGCACCTCGTGCCGCCCGCAACACATTCTCGTACAGTGGTTGTAAACCCTTTTTTAATCTAAAATAAAAACAAACAAAAATGATCTCGCCCAGCAATCTAAAGGCGCATTGTTTTAATAGTTATTATTGAAACGACAGTATTATGATGGTTTTTTTGTTGATTGCGGGGCAAAGTGCCCTTATTATCAAACCTACCACTTCCATCAATGCATGCTAAACAAAATTTGAGTAAAATATATCTTGGAATTTGTTGCAACAGAGAGGGAACACATTTTTGCCAAGGGAATATGGAAGTCTAGGCATTTACAGGACTTATGATCTGTCATTGGCTGTTTTAAATGGCCACTTTACACACTGCGAAATATTCACCATTCATGATTATTTTTACATTACCTCAACTCTTGCATCTGTTGACTTTTGCAAACTAAAAGAGCTGAAACCTTTATTGAATTCGGCGAGTTTCATCTGGATAAATTATTTCACCTCCTAGGTAATGCCTAAAAATACTCTAAATTTTTTATGCAAGTTATTTCGATCAACAGTATTTTGAGTATGTCCAAATGTTTGTATGGAGTTATTTAGATTGAAACTTCATGATAACGGGTAAATGTACTAAGAAGTAATGTTATTTCTTGGTAGATGTTATAATATAATTTTAATTTAAAAAATAATGTTTTTATACAACTGTCTCACAAATTGATATCACTTCCAAGAAAAATATTCCGTTTCACTAATAGCTAGTTCACGCATAATGATTTGAGCGAGATAGACTACAGTTGCTGAAATTACAAACAGCTGTGGTAAATTACATATTGTGTACATTTATATATATTTTTAATCTTACTTTGTTACTCTAACTGACAAGTTAACTCTGCAAAGGGTCCTTTTTATTGTGAATAAATATACAAAGTATATCATTCAAAATGATAACGGATATTAAAAGTGATATAGAAATAATAATACCTCACCTAGAAACTTGGAATCTTAGCAGTTCAACCTATTCCGAAAGTGAATTCGACAACAACGATCAACTTCTAAGTGATAGTGATGATAGTTTATATGACTTTTATGAAGAGCTCAAAATCGAAGAAGCATTTCTGAAATACTTTTGGATCAAGATCGAGCTGATATACTTTATTTACCACAATTACGTTTTGTTTGTAGAATAGTTTCTAGAAAAGAGTTTGTATAGTAATAATTACGTTGTGTTTGTAGAGTAATAATTACTACCTAATGAACAGCTAAAACATTTTAATTTCACATTACTGTAGGTACCCATTATAATAAATCAACAAATGATTTTTTAATATTCAAACGTCCTAATTGACAATTATTTAGGTTCCATGGTGAATTGTTTTTATATTTTATGGCTCTTTACTTATTTGTTTATATTCTTAATTACGGGGTTTTCCGGTGATATAGGGACCTTACTAGATAAGAGTTATTATATTAAAGGTAAAGTATTCAATTAGTTATTCATTATGGAAATACATCAATATTTTTGTAATCACTGGATCGGGTATAATAGCAGGGAAGACACAAAATATGATTATTTTTCTCAAATATCATAATGTAAGTGATTAAAAATTCTAAATATTAAAATGATTTATTTCACTGTTTTTGCAATGTAAAAAAATTCCCTGTTTCCGGTCCCGGCCAGCTAGAAGTTTCCTGTGTTTAGTCGTTTCTCTTTTTTTAAAAGCACTACAAATTTAAACATCATAAGTAAATGTATAACGAGGAAATTTAGTTGTTTAAAAAAAAAAAATATATATTTGTTAGTAAACTATTAAACAAAGCTTTTTTTTCAATTTTTATGTATCGTTTTATCAGCGCTACGATTTTTTAAAGTTTTGTATTTCCGAAATTAATCCACGTGTGACGTCTCAAGTTCTCTTCCGCTTCTTCTTGATTTGTTCTGTTGATTGCTCCATTGACGATTAGCAAACCGGAAATCTTCCACAACCCTCTTATCATTGGTTGATTCATATGAACAAGTGACGTCGTTCAAAGTAGTTCGTTTTTATTAAAATATTTTATATTATTTTTTATTAATTTTCAAGAAACTTTGCTGTACAATTTAATGCTCAAATTTTTACCGCGCGTAAGAAAACATTTTTTGTATTAAATTTTCCGTAGGGCTGAAATAGGTACGAAACTGAATAATAACCCGTCGAATAAGTAAGTTTTATGTTTTGAAAATGTTTTATACCACTGACGGTTAAGTGCAACAAGCAGTTCCCGAATTCATTTACCCTTTTGGGGATTATGACGTCAGCATCAGTCTAGTTAGAACTTTATGATAGGGATTAACAACAACGATATATCGTTGTTGAGCAGTCTAAGGGTTAAATTCATATCGACATATTTTATTTTATTTTATTTTATTTTTATTTTTGCACCACAACAGGCCAGGAGGCCCAATTACAGCGGTGAATTACATCACAGAACACCCAGGCTTGAGAAAAATCACATTTAATTTTTGTGTTCTCACCGGGAATCGAACCCGGAACCTTCCGTCTGTGAGTCAAGCGTCTTGACCACTACACCACGGAGGCCGCCTAAAATATTGCCGCGTTTTTCCCCAACACAAACAAAGGTTGATTTTATAATCTAAAACGAAAATACCTGCTTATTTTTACGGGACCAGATTTTAATGTCTGAATATTTTAGACACCTATGCATAGCTCGTATCACATGTAACTTATTTTGGCCAATGTTATCGTGTTATGGTAGAAAGCCCTAATAAACGATAAACTCTGCTTTTGTAATCATTTTTTTATTGTCTATGGTCCGCGGCTTGAACATTGATCACCACAAAATCGTCTTGAACATTGACCATAAAAAAAGTGTATTAATCCACAGACTACAGATATCTGTATAATCACTGATCCAGCGTTGCCAGATCTACCGATTTTGGGAGCAATCTACCGAATTCGATTGAAATTCTACCGATTTTTATACATTTCCTTGTTTTTTCCACAGAACAAAATTTCAATGCAAATAAAACAAATTCATTTATAATAATTTATTGCTTGTTTGCTCACTTCGATTGCCATCAGTTGCCTATTCAAAAAAACTGCTTATATAGATAAGATACGATAGCGTACATAAGTATAAAATGAATTATATATTAATTATGGAATTGGCTAGTATTGTTGAATATAATATGGTTAAATAAATCATGGCATACGATTTCATGAAATTATTGAAAAATGTATACTTATATGTCTATTTTATGAAGTAAAATGTAGAGGGATCACTTTTCATATTGTAAATAATTTAAATGGTTTTATCTTCAGTTAAATATCTATTTGAATTTAGTTGATCATTGTTTTAATAATTTGTTCAGTACCTACTTCAGCAGTTAGCAGTTTTTATTAAGTTTTAAGTTGCACTGAAAGAACTTTAAAACGTCAATTATTTCTTTGTTTGACAATAAAAATACTATATATTTTGATAAAATTGTGTCATTCATTCAATAAAATAATATTTTGAATTTTAATCTTTGTATTATATTAATATTTTTTATAAGAACCAACTCAAATATTTCTTTTCTTAAATGAATATTTGAGTATTAAAATGAAATATTGTAATTTACATTTTTTTGTAAGAAAAAGAAGACAATATAAATCACTTTATTTTGGTGATTCACTTATTGCAGTCCTTTTGGTTTTCAATTGTTCATTTACCAAGCATTTTCTCTCGAATCTACCAATTTATTTTTCTGAATCTACCTTTTTTCACTTGATCGGGTCTGGCAACGCTGCACTGATCTCTTCCGTTTCCGTCAAATGTCAAATCAGTTTGTTTTGGTCGTTCGGAATGTTGATATTTCAAAATTACGTTTTGAATTCTCACTATTATAAATAAAAATTATAATACGAGATAAAAGAATAAGAACGTTAAAAAAATTAATTACATTCTTTATTAAAATAAGCATTTATGTAAGCACGAACTGCGCAGCATTTAATTATAGATTTGAGAGCGGTTTAATTTATATTACTTAAGCTTGATTTTATAATCAATATGTATATTTTTTAGTGTCTCGTGTAAAATGGATTCGTACCGACGTCTCGGTTACCATCGCAGGAGCCAATCACTATACGTGTACTGAACATAAACAAATATATGTGTTTATGTACTAGTAATTTGTACCGTGTCGCAGTCGGCAGCAGGCACATTCCGTGTCATTTTTTTAGTGCGTAGTGCCGGGAACCATGTGGAGTTTAATTTCAGCCCGTCGCCTTTGTTTATGTTATTTGGGTATTTCAATCGCCTCTTCTATTATTCGAGTATTGTAATAACTAATTTTTTTTTCCACAAAATACTCAGTTTACCCTGAAGATGGCTCCTGCAATGGTAGATGAAACTTCGGAACGAACCCAACTTACACTGGATCACCTAAAAAAGATACATAGATATAACTGACCGTGAAAACCTACGCACCTGATTTTGTAATATATATATACATCTATAGAGGTTGTAAATCCTTGTATAAATGATTCTAAATCCACATTTAATCATGTAAATCCACGTCTAGGGACTATGAAATAACGCAGAGTAAAAAACACGTCGGCAAACATGCTGAACATTAGACCGAGAGGAATACACATTCACAATAATATATATGTATATGAAAAATGCTAAACTATATAATTTTGTTTAGGAAAATGTCCAATTATTTTGAAAATACAATGGATGATTTTGGAATAGCCCAATCGAAGGAATATCTTAATGAAAACCTTACTGATGTGAGTCACGAGTGTAGTTTCATTTGTAAGCATATTATTAACAGGATTTGAATTAAAAAATTCTCCAAATAAATTACAGCTATCCGATGGCTTAAAGAAAACAATTAATCTCTTCGTTAATACAAAATTGCAAGAACTTTTGTCCCAAGAAGAAGAAATATTCTCAAGTGGATGTGTTTACACGGGTGCAGCCGGAGTAGGACTTCTCCTCTACTTGCGAGCCAAGAATAGTCCCAATGGAAAGGACGGTCTTCGTGTGAGTTACCCATTCTTTGCCCTTTACCGCAAGAACGATGAACATGAACAAAGGAACATCATTGATTTATTGTCGTAGGAGGCTTTACACTACGCGGAGGAGAGCTGCAGGAAGGGCGGGAAGGGAACGAAGGAGGGACCGAGCTTCCTGTGCGGAGCTGCAGGACCGCTGGCCCTTGCCGCTGTGACCTCGTACCGCCTGGGGCTGCCCCACCAGCCCTACATCGCTAAGTAAACCGACAAGCTGTTTGTGTTATACGCGTTGAATGGAGTGATTATTTATCAACTGAGATAAAAACTCAAATATGAATGAAGTACTTTAAAGTCATATATATAAATATACATATATATAAATGTACATTCTATGCTTTTTTTACATTTTTTTTATTTAGTTCTATGATTAACGTAGTCTAATACAATATTTACATCTCTACTTATTCTAACATTATTTGTCACTATAGAACACTTATAGTATTCAAACTGTTCTTTTATATGTACACTTATACTATTATTATATTTTTTATTTATTTATTATAATTTTTTCTATGGATTTCACAATGGGTATGTTGTACATAAGTTACAAATACAAAATACACTAATAACAGAAGCAAAAAAAAAAACCCACAAAGGCATGTACTATGTGTGGGTATATATTTTATTTAAAATTTCTTATAATTATATATATACCATATATGTACCAAGTTCGACTATATTTATACATATTTATATATATATAGTCGAACTTGGTTATAACGATCACGGAAATAGCGAGATCTCGGACATAATGAGGAAACATTAGTTGACATTTAGGTTTGTGCTTTTCTCCATACATTTATTCACTTTCGTAACCAGCTTCTTCTCGGACATACCGAACAAAAATATTGTCAACAGTTGAGCAAAAACTCTTCAATCGTTTAAAAACATAATTTTCGAAATAAGAACCTAAGTAATAAAATCCAAATGGGGGACTAACTTTTATCACCGATGCCGCTGGGCGTTGGGATTGGTTTACGTTTATGAGAAGTGTTTAAATTTTTGAAAAAGAGGCAATTATTTGTATAATAAAACATAGCGTGAAGTATTTTGAAGTGTGAAAAAAGATTTCTCTATCATTCTCACATTGTCAACAATAATTGTATGTTTGTAAGCATTTATTATAATTTTCAATAGTGACAATATGCAATGGCGATTGGATTTAAAAACTCTTTCTCTGGTACAAAGAGTAATGCTTATATGAGCAAATTCAGCTGGTCCCGTCTTCCTCGTAATAACCAAGTTCATTATTATTTAAAAACATTTTTTTACTCTTTCCATTTAATTAAAAATATTTTATTAAATTATTATTGTTATTTTTTATGTTTTCTGGCATTTCTTTTTGATTTCTTTTCCAGTCTTGTTTATTTTAGACAAGCTATACCCGGCAATGCTTTGCTATATTTGAGTTCTTGCTAAATATATTAAATGAACACAATCGAAAGTTTGATATAAATTATTGTATTTAGTCCAAATTAGATATGTACGTAAACATTATAATTTTTGTGTTTCGGTTTAGATAAATTGTGAGGACAGAGAATTTTGATAAATAGGTATGCGCATTTTTAAAAAACGAAACAATATAGAGACATGCCAATTGTAAATATCTATAATGTGTAAAAAAGAGCTCTGCGCTGGTTTCGATATATAGAGTGAATGGACAATGAAAGAACGGCTAAAAATATATACAATGCAAATGCTCATGGATGCAGAAATAGAGGAAGACCGTGAAAGACATGGCATGACCAAATCCAACAAATACTTGAAAAAGGACAAGGTAAAAGTCCGAATAATCGGCGCGCGTGCATGAGAAAATCTATGAACGTAGAGGAAGCGAGATCTGAATGCAAAGATAGAGTGATGTGGCGTTCTATCCTCTCTACCTACCTTTAGGGGGAAGCGGCGTGATAGTTTGTTCTTGTTGTTGTTATTGTAAAAAAACCATTTCTCTAGTGTCATAATTCAGAGAGAAAACACATGAATACGTTTGTATGAAGAAAAGTCAGACCGCGTTTCCTCTTAAGATTAAACATAATTAAGTATACTTACAAAAATTTACTAAAAAATCTTAAGTAAAAACCGTTTGGATAAACGTAAAAAAGATGTTGTAACTTTTCATTGGTAAGTAGGTACTTCTTTATGATTGAATTCCAAATCTAAAAGTAATAGATTGATATTCAAATATTTAATTTAAGTAGGTACCCAAGTACTTGTTTGTGTTTGAATTCCAAAACATAAAATAATTCATTATTTTCAAATAAAGAATTCTTTTAGAAAATGTCAAACTCTGCTCAGGGATGCATTTTAGTCAGGAATGTGATTTTCAAAAATGTGTCGAATGTTAGTTGATATTATTTTAGTTTAACTAAAAATCCAGTAAAAAGAAATAAATGCGTAGAAATTATAAGGATTTCAATGAAATAATCTGATTGGGATCCATAAAAAAACAAATGTTGTTTGTAAACATTCAAAAACTAGTTTTTTTTATACACAAAAAAATAACCGCCGTCTATTTTTTTTGTATCCGCATTCTCGGCGAGTGCAACCCTGGTGATGGATAAAAAAAACATTTACAGTCCTAACTTTTTTGTACTTAATAAATTGAAGATTTTATGAGCTATAAACCTTCTTGCGACAAAGATGTACATTTATCTGAAAACTGCACGTAAATCGGTCCCGTAGTTATCCAGTCCATCGAGGAGAACCATTCGAACATTGCCTTTTATATATGTAGATTAGCATAGTTAAAATTTATTTTTTTTAGATTGTTATGTAATTATCTCGGCACTATACCTTGAATAATTTTGTTAATTTCATTAACAACATTAAATTTGATTCTCTGATCAATTGTCATAATATCTAGAAGTTAAACATTTTTTAAATTTTCGTGCGCAATTATAATAATCTTATATATCAGCAAAGGTTTCGAGATCTAACTTATTTCTTTTTTAATTTTCTTGATAGTATATAATATAGTCTGCATTTTTTGTAAAAAGATAATTTGGAGTCGATCAAAACTAATTTCTTTCGTTTTCTCAAACTCGTTTTGGATTAATGGAATTAAAATAAATATTATTCATAAACTGAATATGAAATACTAATCAAAATAATAATTATAATAATAGAAAAATAACTACAGTCGTATTTATATTATTATTGCATTACGATTATTATTATTCAATAAATTAAAATCATAACAAATTATGCAGACCAATAAAGTTAAAAATACCGTCAATAATGATCCACCACCCCAGGATGACCATCCTAAAAAAAACCGACCTACTCCCTTGGATCTTGTCTGTGACCTATCGAAAAGAATCAATTCTGCCACTAACCCACTTGTTATCTAAATCATTTGAATAAATTCTTAGCATGTGGTACATTATTTTTCTTAAATTAAAAAGTTAAAATTAAATTTATATCTTTATATAATCACTTTGTAAAGCGCCCTTGAGGTAATATATTACGAAAATGGCGCTATATAAGTTATCCATAATTATTATTATTAAGATTTTAAGTAATCCCCTCATGTTAAGTCAAAAAAGATAAAATAATACTTAAACTAAAAAAGCTATTTTGTATTCCGTCTATTTCTACTAACATGGCTTAAGAACTGAAAAAGCTAGAGGCTCCTTAAAATCACTGTCCAGCTTAGCACGATCTGAAAAAAATCCTGCTCTCATGAAGACTTTATTGTTTTCTCAAACTTAAGAAAGCAATGTAAAGTCTTATCTAGAGAGCGTTACTTCAATTATATCTCAGGTGTTGAGGCTTCCCTTCAGTCAAATCCCAAAGTATTTTGGAAACACGTCAGTAAAATGAAGAAAAACTGTGGCTACCCAAGGTCCATGCACCTTGCTCATAAATTAGCTGATAACGGTCCTGACATAGCCAACCTTTTTGCTGATTTCTTTTCCAGCATCTATGACAATCATAATACCACCTTCTTTTCTTAACCTTTCCCTTACTGTCCTAAATACACCCGCGCGTTACGGTGCTGTGTAGTCACTACACATAAAAAAAATAAGAGATTTAAAAAGGGAAAAATGGAATATTTATAGGGAATGGCTTTAATTAACCATAATTTAATTCAAAGATGATAATATTTCAAATCTAACTGCTGGAAACATAAAAAAACCATTGGGTATGGCTAACGACTCGGGCGAAACGTGCACCCGCGCCAACTTTCCGTGAGCTACTAAGTAGCTTTATAGTACTGGACTACGTGACTGACTGAGAGAATACTTTTGACGATATTTGTAATTTATCCCCGATTTCTGAGAAAATGCTTTATTTGTGCCTAATAAGTACTTATTATTTAATAACAAATTATTTCAGTCGATACGTAAATGTGTAATGGAGGAATACTGAAAATCTAAACCCAATATTCATTATATTTATAAAGATATTATAGTTATTAGACGCAATGTGTACTAGCTACACATCACCGCGCACCGGGGAGGGAGGGTTAAACAATGTTTTTGTAGCAGGGTGTTCGACCACTACAAACCTTCTTTTATATGAGCACTATGTAATACAAGCCTTCAAATCACAATATATACAGACTTCTCTAAAGCCTTTGATAAGGTAAACCATATTATTATACTTGCAGCCAAATTAGAAGCACTAGGAATTTGTGGGACCATCTTAAATTGGCTCAAGAGTTATCTTAGCAATAGGAGAATTGCTATAAATCTAAATGGCTATCGCTCTTATGAATTTACAGCTAGATCGGGGGTACCACAAGGTTCTCATGTTGGTCATTTCTCTTTGTACTGTTTATCAACGATTGTTAAATTAGTAATGTAGATTTACCCACACAATTTTCTAATGTAGATTTCTCACTATATGCAAATGATTTGAAGCTATTTACAAAAATAAATTGCACAAATGACATACTTTACCTTCAAGGGAATATCGATATACTTCTTAAGTGGTGCAAATCCAACCATCTGTTTTTAAATGTAAACAAATGTTCTCACACGTCTTTCTGTCATTCACAAAACCTCTTTTCATCACCATACTCTATTAACGATACTTTAATAACTACCGTCGCACAAATCAGAGATCTCGGGGTAACTTTTGATGACATTTGCTAATAAGTCTTTGCAGATCCTGGGATAATAATCTGGAATACAACAAATTTTAGTAGCATCGTTTCAATAAAATCTCCATATTGTGCCCTGGTCCTGCAACTGGAATATGCATCGTCAGTCTGGAGCCCTTTGTATAACTGTATCTCTTTTAACTTGGAAAGAGTTCAGCGTAAGTTTTGCTACATACAGTTCAAAAAGGGTAAACCTGTAGGTGAAATTTGTTACCAAACTTTGATGTCCGAGTTGAGGTTACCATTGCTTTCCACCAGAGGGACAATTGCTGACCTCACTCTAATGCACAAATGATGACTGATATGCACCCTGATATATTGCCCAAAATCACTGTCCCTGATAAACTTTACTGTACCCATGACGACCACAATAGTACAATAGGATAAACTTCACCCACCATTCTATCCTGGCACGCATCTACAGAACAGCTGATAATTGGACTTGCGGTGTAATGGTCAGCGCGTTTGCCTACCATGCAAGAGGTCCCGGGTTCGATTCTCGCCATGGTTGATACAAAATATTTATTTTAAAAAGGGTGCTTTCACACTACAATATTTCATAGTCCCTGGACTGGTACCTGAAGCGTAAGACTGATCACCTTACCTTCACGTAACAAAATTGATCGAGATATGCTGCGATTGGTGTACCAATCCAGTGCCCTATGCACCATTAGTTGTCTATTGCTATAATACTTAATGTACTTCTTAACTAAATATTGTAAGAGAAATAAAAGGTATAGCAGGCAGACAGCTCTTGTTCGTATTAAAACTATGGACTGAACAAATAAAACGATTATAAGCATAGTTTCCCAATTTTTGATAGTATCGACAGTAGATAAAAATTTGCCTTCAAAAAGAGGTGTGTGATTGATAAATATTTTAACAGAGATGGAGAACTTCCTGAAGAAGTTCTCCATCTCCAAAGAAGGTACAGGCATTGACGGAGCTTATAATCAATTGATTACATTTGTAGCTTTCACCATAAAAGCAGGATTATGTTATCATTATGTTAAAACATTTCTTTAGTTTTTCCCATTTATTGATTTTTATGAAGTAAAATAATTTCAAAAAGAAAACCTCTATTGATGTCGATGAAATCCATAAGGATTGCAAATGTATAATATCATGTACCATTCGGAGTCTGTTTTATGTTCAAACTTAATTTAGTACACAGTCAATGTCTCAATTTCATTTTGATCCAATATGTTCGCTGACATTGATGTTTCCTGTTAAATCAACAGCTGTGCATACATACAGGCCTGCTTGATTTGTCAACTTTATATGTTTTATTTTGTGCTCTAAAATAAGCAAAGAAAATGAATAAATACGGTATATGTTCTGGCCCGCTTCTGTTTATTCTCTATGTCAGTGACATATTCTATCAAAGTTTAAATAAAAAAATAGTAAATGCTGATACGGTTGCTATAGTTGAGGGAACTATAAATGTGAAGATATGCAAAAAAAAATAAATTATTTGGCTTAGTTTAATAGTCTATTAACAAATAAAAAAAAGACACTGAACTTCCTCATTGAACTACTTTTATAAAAATATGGTATTGTTGTCATGGTCAAAATAGTTTTGTTTTCAAAGAAATAAAAAATTACAACCTCCCCAATGCACTTTAAACTATTAAAATTAATATATAAGTAAATAAATTCAAAGTAAACTTGAAGAAATCTTTTGAACCCGAGTAAAAACAGCTTTCTATTTTAATTAGTAATACTGTATTATCATTTTCTTTTTATGTCGTATAATTTTTTTTTTTCATGTATATTCAAAATTATAATATATAACTTCAAATTACTAAATAAATAATAGAATTGTAAGTATTCTAAGCACAAGAGCTAGTCTCTTATTTGGAAAGTTACAGTTATAGTTTATCATTTATTAAGGTCAAAAATATTCCAACAGTTGTTCCAAAATTATTCACTCTTTTTACAAAAGTGCTATTATCTCCATTTCACTTTCCTATGACTGGCTGCTTTCTGCGTAACTACGTTCAATTACGTATCTTACGTAATTATAATAATCAATAACAAAAAAAAAAAAAATAATCAGAATACTTTTTTGGTAGGTTAGAAAAACTTCTGGACCTCGCAGAGAAGTCTTCTACACCAGATGAGTTACTCTACGGTCGCGCTGGCTATTTGTTTGCTCTTCTGTTTGTTAATCGAGAAACGGGGCAGGATTTTTTTTCGCAGAACATAATCTCTAAGGTAAAAATCAACTTGCATACATAACAAGCCCTCGGATCTGCGTAGGATGGCAATATGTATCCGTTGTAACATTGTAGGTTGTGGAGTCCATTCTGCATTCGGGACACAAGTTGGCGCAGAGCGAGAGATCCGCCTGTCCCCTTCTGTACCGCTGGCACGACTCCCTGTACCTGGGCGCAGCTCACGGCACAGCGGGCATCCTGTACCTGCTGCTGCAGGCCGGCGGGGACCAGAACGAGCTGCGCCCTGCGTTGGACTGGCTTCTGGAGCAGCGCCACTCTTCGGGGAACCTGCCCTCCTCGCTCGGCAGTCGCTCTGGCGACCGCCTGGTGCAGTGGTGCCACGGGGCGCCTGGGCTAGCAGCGCCGTTGCTGCTGGCCGGTGCCGTGTGGGGTGAGCCCCGCTACGTGCGTGCGGCGGAGCAGTGCGGCGAGCTCGTATGGCAGCGCGGCCTGGCGGCCAAGGGGTACAGCCTGTGCCACGGGGTGGCGGGCAACGCCTACACCCTGCTGCAGCTGTTCCAGGCCACCGGCGCCCCCGCCTGGCTGTACCGGGCGGCCCGAATGGCCGAATGGTGTGTTCTCCAGCGCGACGGCACAGAGCAGCATTCGCCCGACCGTCCTTTGTCTCTGTTCGAGGGGCTCGCAGGTCGCCTCTACTTCCTGACGGATATACTCGATGCGTCGCGAGCCAAATTCCCAGCTTACACATTGTAAATTATAATTTAAAATAAAACAACATAAATATTTTGTTTTTTTTTGTAATAATTTCAAATTACTACACCCACATCCGATATTAAGATATATGTATCTCAAATGTACATACATATATCAAATGATATCAAATGTACTCTTCTACTGTTCTCGAGATAAAACAATCCTCCCATTTTAGTGTTGTTTCTGCATTTTTCTTTGGCGGCCCACTGAAACAATGAAATAAGTGGGTTGGAGTAAAAAGGTATATTTCAATGCAGTTTTTACTCTTATCTATGGATGAAAAATTACATAATTTTACCAAAAGGCGCGGTAAAATAACGTAATTTACGGTATTTTTCGGTATGAAACGAATTTGACGTACTAATTTTTATTTTTCAAAAATAGTAGCTTCGTTTTAGGACACTTTACATGACTGCGAAAACCATGTTTAGATCCATCGGGTGGTTGTCGAGATTTATTATAAGTATGAGACGTTCAAGGTCATTCGGTATGTACTTTTTTTTTTTTATAAAAAAGGTTATTATGTTTTGAAACTTAACAGGATCGGTGGACATAAGGTCCTTAGTAAAACCTGAAGTTTGTGACCTTGAACGACTACCGCTCATGCCGCGATTTTGAAAAAAATGGTGCTTAAAATCAGTTTTTTGTGTATAATTACGTCCCTGAAGGTTTTATAGAAAAACATTTACAAAAGTATGAGAAAATAAAATTGACTTAAAAATTGTAATTTTTTTTTTTTGAGGATCAATACTTTCCAAGATACCAGTTTGAACATCAAATACATTTTATCGAAATAGCGGAAAAGCGGTACTTGCACTAACTTTGTACTAACTACTTGATAGTTGACCTACTAAAAGTCATCATTATCATCCATATTCAATATTAAGCTTTCGATAAAGTCAATCACACAATTCTTCTGGCTAAATTACAAGCCATTGGTATAAGAGATCCTTTATTATCATTTTTCAGGTCTTACCTAAGTGAAAGAAAACAGTTGATTCAAATTAATAATTCCTTGTCTTCTCCAATCACTGTTACTTCTGGAGTACCTCAAGGAGCCCACCTTGCTCCATTATTATTTAATATTTTTATAAATGATATTATCAATGTTTTTCGAAATACAAAATTCTGGATTTTTGCTGATGACAACAAGGTACTTAAACTGATTGAATCTCCCAATGATTGTCTTCTTTTTCAACATGATATTAATTGTTTTAATGAATGGTGCGACATCAATTGTCTTCAACTTAACATTGACAAATGTAAAATAATATCTTTCTCGCGACGAAAAAAACCTATACAATTCAACTACAAACTAAAAAATACTTCCCTTTCAATGGTTTCGTCAATAAAGGATCTTGGCATTACTTTAGATAGTAAACTCTCCTATCGTGAACACATTGATAATATTGTAAACAAATCTCTCAAACTTCTTGGTTTTATCAATAGAGTGACGGTGGACTTCAAAAATATTAATACCATCAAAACTCTTTATTGCTCACTAGTTCGACCCTATCTAGAATACGCTTCTCCTATTTGGTCTCCATTCTACAGGACTCATATTGTCTATATCGAGTCTGTCCAACACCGTTTTCTAAGAAAAGTGGCATGGTTGCTCGGATTACAAAGGGGTAATTATTCTTATTTTGAAATAGAGCAATCTCTTAATCTGTCTTCATTGGAGAGACGTAGAACTGAGATGGACCTTATATGCATTTTGAAAATACTTAATGCTTTAAGTGATGTCCCATCTTTGTTGCAATCAATTTCTTTTCATGTTCCCAACCATGTCACCAGAAGTCAAAATCTGCTATTTATAAAATCTTTTAAGAGCAACTTTGGTTTTTATGCCCTAATGATCAGAATGCTGTGGAGGAGGCAAAACAAAAATCGCTGGAAGGTCTAAAGAACATCCCGATAAGTGAATTAAAAAAATGTTTTGAACAATGGAAGGATCGTTTGCAGAGATATGTTGTGGTCAAAGGAGAATACTTGGAAGGTGATCAAAATTTGGTGTAAAAATATTAAAAAATAAAGAATTTATGACGAAATTCACGTTTTTTTTGGCCCCTTGTATACTTGTAAAAAAGCTAACAACCTTTTAAAAAACTAGATAAAACTGTTTTTTTTTTTTAAATGTTCGCGATTTATAAAAATGACGCCATCTTAATGTCAGTAAACAGTTTTTTACAATTTGACTAACATATTTGTACGAATAAAGCTAAATCTGTGCGTCTAGGTGAGATAAACTAAGTAAAAAGTCTCCATGTTCCACGGTAAAATTACCATCATTTACGAAAATTATCCCATTCTGATAAAAGTATTGAAATTAACAAATATACAGGTGGTAGGTATTACAAATACTTTAAACAGTTTACATTATGATATAAAAATAATTTAATATTATATAATGCTGCTTCAGGTTAGCCTGCTTAACGAGGCATCGAGTTCTCGTCTTAGACCTCCGCTGCTAATTAAGTTGGTAGTTCATGTCACAACTACGAGATGCGAACCTGACTTATGAGGATGCACAGGACTGGCATCCGACCGAGATGCCTGGAGGATCTTTGTGAACACCATATGCTCCAACTAGGTAGTGGATATGGAATGATGATGATGATGATGAGGATTTTTCGTAGGTCAACTATCAAATAATTATTACAACTTTTAAGTGAATTTTATTTTCTCAGACTTTCGTAAATTTTTTTCTATAAAACCTTCAGGGACGTAATTATACACAAAAAACAGATTTTAAGAACCATTTTTTCAAAATCGCAGCATGAGCGGTGGTTGTTCAAGGTCACAAACTTAAGGTTTTACTAAGGACCTTATGTCCACCGATCCTGTTAAGTTTCAAAACATAATAACCTTTTTTATAAAAAAAATTCATACGGAATGACCTTGAACGTCTCATACTTATAATAAATCTCGACAACCACCCGATGGATCAAAACCTGGTTTTCGCAGTCATGTAAAGTGTCCTAAAATGAAGCTACTCGTATTTGTAATATCTATGAAAAATAAAAATTCGTTTCATTCCGAAAAATAGCGTATTTTACCAAAATCTGCTAAAATTCCCGTAAAATACCGCGGTAATTTTATCGCCTCGCATTCTCTCTCCTCTACTCTTATCCACACAAATAAATTAATAAAGGCAAGAACAGTTTTACGTTACATATGCCTTTCCAAGGAAACCTAGAAATTATATGTTATTACGTTTAATACGTATTTGTGGCGTGTTTCGAAATAATGTAAAATGTTTTTCTCGGCACAAGACACCCCAGTATGCCTTTAACGTAAAAAAATATGTATGTAAAATTTGTAAAAGAAAAAATAAATAGAATTATTGTGAAAAAACACTGTGCGCTTTATGTTCAGTAGACAAGCTGATCGAACCTGGGACTGCATAACATAGTTACTTGATTTGCTTGGCTAAATAATAACATGTAAAGACCCGGGGAATTAAATTACTTACTTTTTAGTGGGCAGAGTTGAATCTTCATACATAAAGCACATATTGTATGTGTGTCCTTTCTCTTTCTCATTTGGTAACATTCATTTTGTTGTTGTATCGGTTGTCACCTATGCATTATTCTCCGTCGCTGTTTCTGTAGGACTCTGTTCCGCTGTTACGAGTTCAATTATTGCCCTGAAAAAAATTAAAAAATAAATGCCGAAGATGGTGGTATGTTATATAGTAAGTTAATTAATTCCGGAGTCCAATTTATCTTTTTAAAAAATAAAAAAAAAGCTCGAAACTCGAAAGAAAAGAAAACTATTGTAATCTGCCAAAAGTGCCTGCATACGTTGCCACCGGTGTAGTAAATTTAAACAAAGCGAATATATCTACCTGGTGAAAAAAATAATAAAAATTAGGGCGCGCAGTGCGTCGTATCTCACCGAGCACATGTCCTTAATACTCACTGCAGAAGACGGGTCTGGGCGGAGTCGACTTCCCAGCGGACGGGACGCGGATTCTCCAGGTGCTGCTGCAGCAGGCCGTGCAGAGCGTCGCGCAGCCGCTCCAGCAGCTGAGCCGCGCGCTGCGTTGTATGCCAGGCGTACCCTCCGCTGCTCACTGAACACATGTCCTCCTTATCCTCTTTCTTGCTATCTATCTCTTCAATAACATGTACATTTCAACATTAAAACTTATTTTCGCTCCTCAACAACACCCACCCATGGGGGCCATGAGATAATTCTTATAATTCATATTTTGGATGGATGAAACGGATTTGTTTGCGTTGTGAACATTTATTTTTCACAAATAAACTTTTTAAAGAAAACACAAATATAATGGAGGCATATCTGTTTCCAAATGAATAGAAAAATATATTACTAACATCTAATTTACGTATTTAGAAAGCATAAGGTACCTACTATCCGATCAGTGATTCCACTTTTAAGGCCGTAGTCTGGTGAAACGAACGCAAAATTATGAAATCATACGATTTTGCCATTACACTACAGCCTTAAGTTGACTACAGCCTTAAGTTGAAATGAGAACGCGAGAAACTTCTCTTGTAAGATCACAATCGCATGATTTTATGTAACCTATAAAAAGTAAATGGTAGAGTAGGATTTTACCAGAAATGCAAAAGTTATCTCCGAAGAAGATTAGAGGCATGGCGTCCGCAGGAGACGTGTCGTGCAGGAAGAGGTCGCTGGAACGCTGCTTGAGGCGGTACACGAGGTGGGGGGCAGGGGGAAGAGCGCGAGCGTTCACGGAGCTAGGGTGCAACTGCACGCGGCCATCCTCGGGCGTGGACAGCCGGCTGCGGCCGTAGTACTGCGCCACATTGGGGTACAGCCCGGCCACCACCAGCGCCTTGAGGAGTGCGACATTGGCGGCGTGGCGGTTGGAGGCCGGACTGTCCGGGTCGGAGCTGGTCAGGAAGCCGGCGGAGTACAGCGCCTGCCCGAACTGCTCGCGCATGGCGCCCAGCATGGCCAGGGTGCGTGCGCTCAGGAAGTTCTGGCGGCAGAAGTGCTCGGCCTCGCGCCGCGGCATTCTAGCCCAGCGCCGCTGCGCCTCCGCCGCCGCCAGCTGGTCGGAACCTGAGCCGTCTGCTAGGGACAGCCGAGCGGCTTCCACTTCTCTCTCTTTACCTGTGGATATTTTACACGAAATGATAATTTGAGGCCTAAAAAGGAATCACCTAGTGACTATACATTTTACGTTAGTCGCGTGCCGCTGTCATCTTTAGATATTTTTTACCCTATTACCTATTAGATACAAAAGGTCAATTTATCAGTTACTAAAAAAAGGGAATAACCTCGCTGAGCCTCTATTTTGGAAGAATTTTGTTTTGCAACTGGCGGGAATCAAACTCTCGATGCCAGATTCACAGTGGGGGGGGGTCTAACCAGCTGTGCCACGGCGCGCGTCGTCATGCATTGTTTAGTAAGTTCACTATTTATATTTGGTGTTTTACGGTCTGGACGGCGAAAGTTAGCACGGTTACTTCTTACAGAGTTGATATTTTTACTAGACAGACTAATTTTATTTTGTCATACATTGGGAGGCATTGTACAGAGTGCGATTATCATACTATTATTTCGTAAATAGCAATCATATGCATATTTTGATAAAAATAAATAATTCAACAATAAAAAAAGAAATAACGAGATACTAAATTATTACTATGACTGCCCCCTGTACGAGATGTATCAAATAAATCCCAACAACAGGGGTCATAACTGGAAGCTCTATCGTCCCCAATTCCACCTCAATCCCGAGAAAAACTTCCTTTCCAGCAGGGTGCTTTCGGACTGGAATAAATTGCCAATAAACCAATTGGAGTGGACAACTACCATTCCATTTCCAAAACTATTTAAAGACTTTTTTAAGGAAGAATGCGGTTAAAAAGCAGTACATGAGACATAGATATTTGGGCTCAGCCACCGTAATGCCCGGTTGTGAAATAAAGTTCCTCTTTCCAATCGTAGCTTAAAATTAGAAAATAAGTAGTTAACTGTTAAAAAACATTAAGTTATTTTTTTTAAGTGTGTGGAAAAAAAGTGGAAAAAGAAGACTTGAAGATTGTTTTACACTTTATTCATACCAAAATATGTGGCATACTACTGTGAACATTGGAAACTTTATACAACAGTGTGCATCTTACTTTAAAATCATAAAAAAGTATATGAAATCATTAAACTGTTTAAGAATGTATTTTGCGACTCGAAAGTACCCAAATTCGACTATCTGGAACACTACCCCCTTCCATAATAAATTACAACAGTGCTACTGAAAGTGAACTTATGTTTTCTATTAAATACATAATTTATTAAATGCCTAATGCCCGAAGTTGCGTACCTAACATAAAATGAAACAATTCAGACCGAAATGGACATCGAGTCATCGGAACAATACCATCATCCCTCGGTAGTGGCACATATATGTACTAGAGGTGGGCATTTCGGTTTTTTATAAAAATAGCAATAACAGTTACCTTTTCACAAATTAAGCTGTTTCGTAAAGACGTTTAAAAAATAATAGTTTAGTGCAGTTGGCGACCCCCCCCCCCCCCCTACAATCTCAATTTAAGTACATATGTATCAAAATACAATAAAAATGAATCCACCCAATATAATTTTACCTCAGAGTAATAGCGCGCGCACTACCGTTAATAGAAATGCCATTTCCCTCAAATAGAAGAAAAGCGTCGCAAATTTTTGAATAGCGACAACATATCTCCGCTAATGGCCATTATTATTTTATTTGACAACGGATGTGTAGCGGGCACTTCTATCACTGTGTTCATAAATAACATGGAAATTTACTTATTATAATAATAAAAATTGACAACTTGAATAAAAATAAAACAATTTATTTTGTCATTATTAAAGGATTTTTAAAAAAGAACCTTATATTTTAGGATAATAAAGAAAAATAGCATAAATATGAATCAAAACAAACTTATAAAAATTCTGATACATAAAATAGTAAAAAAATATATTTTTTACAATATATAACCTTTAAGGCAGATTTGATTTGGCAATTCTTGACCTGAGCGCAGCTCATTTTTATAGCTGCAAACAGTAGTTAGCTTCATGGTTACTATTTCAATTATTGTGAAAGGTTGCTCTATATGCAATAGTCTCTGATAATTTTACTGCGCCATCTGGATTTTTACAATCTTGTTAAATCGGCCAGTGGAATCATGTTGATGTGATGTTTAATTTACGAAATTACTCAAATCTGGATCTTCAGATGTTTGCTCAGATTAGTTATATTTTTCTATTTCATTCGATTGACACAATATTTTGAGTATGTTTAAATCTTAGAAGACACATATCAGGTTTGACCTGTAGGAAGTTAACTAATCAATACAATGGAGTATCATTTTGAGAAGGTTCTTCGACTTCCATATTCCTTTCTCGAAAAGATTCTTCATCTGAGATAAACTATCTGTCAATTTAATATTACATTAAAAAAATACCTATAGGGAGAACAAAAGGGTCTCGAAAGGCGACTACAGCCGCTATGGAGCTGGCGGGGCCCGCGGCGGAGAAAAGGGCGGCCAGCAGCAGCATGCGAGCTGCGCCGGGGGCCACCGGGAGGCGCGCCACATGCACGCCCAGCGGGGTGAGGCCCTCCGCCGCGTCCAGCACGCCCAGCCGCCGCAGCAGCGCGACGGCCGTGGCCACGGCGGCCGGCTGCGGCGCATCCAGCAGGGAGCCCAGGAAGGCGGGGCGCAGGCGCAGGAGTGCGGCTGCAAGCAGCGGTTCGTGCACGGGCGCGCGCAGCAACTCAGGCGGCGGCCGCGGCGCGAGCACCGCGGCGCGCGCTGAGCTGTACAGGCGGTAGCACTCCCCAGGGCGCACCCGTCCCGCTCGCCCGCGCCTGCACATCTTAGAGGGGTAATCAGGGATCCGAGCAAAAGATGATCGAAATTAGTGAAAAACGATTGTTACGGACTTGAAAATGATATTGGGTGGATAAGAGGTCACTGCGGAATTCGAGGCAGAGAAAAAGTGGATGAAAAGGCTCGCAAACAGCTCCCGATTTTTTTTATTGTATTATATAGTTATAATTTATTGATGTTAAAAAGTGATTCAATGAATTCCGTGTAAAGAATATACTAAACTAAACTAACCTACGGTACAAGGTAACAAAAATATTTTTTCCAACAACTTTTCATGTTTTTTTTTAAAGCAGCAGGTTTGGCTATGAATGGACTCAAATATTTACCGGTGAAATCAATAGTTTTCCATATGATGATGATACATTCCAAGATGTTCCTCATTTGTGGATACATTGTCCCTTTTTTAGCTTGGAGGAAATGCAGCCAGAGGCGCCTGTGACTGTAGTTAGATACGGGAAGTTATCACGAGAGGTAATATCCATACATGGTTAAAATAGTCAAGGCAATTGTTGAAATGAACAAAAGAAGACCAAATGACGAACACTGTCTAAGTAGAATGAAAGGTCTGTTGATATTCGTCAATAGTCTGGCGTCTCTCGAATGAGTTTTCTGTGGTTTTCTCTTCTCAACAAAGCCACAGCCGACTATCCCACTAGATAGATTCTCACACAATAGTAGGAGCAGTCAGAAGGAACATACCTTTTGTGGTAAATATAAGCCTTGTACATAATAAGCGAGGCAATTGGCTGCTATACTGCCGCCATAAGCAAAAAGGCAGTTATTTTGATATGTCATATTTTGAGATGTGACACATTTTAGTATTCATCTAATTTATGCATATTTAAAACAACTGTAAATAATCATAAATTAAAACACAGTATGTCAATCGTTTCTAAAGCATAAAACCTGAGTGTGTCATATCTACACTGACTTTTTGCTTATGGATCTCTAGATATAGTCTTATTGCTTAAAAAAATTAAAAAACATCAACGTTTTATTGCTATATATATATTAAATAGTACGAAATTTCTTGTAGGACATCTATTTATATATATATAATATCGCGTTTTGTGTTTTTTGCCAAAAAACTGCCTTTTTGCTGAAGACGGCAGTACAGTGGTGGGTAGCCTATGCAAATTGCGATTTCTAGATTATACATATTATTACATTACATAATGTGGCTCACCTTTGATGTGCATTGGCTTTGGATACCCATTCCGCCTGCAATGTCTTCACATCCGAGTCCACATCGTAGTCTCCTATCTTCATGCGCCCGCAGTCGATCACATAGACTACATCGTCTATTGTGATGGATGTTTCCGCAATATTTGTGGATACTATAATCTTTCTTACTCCTGAAAAATTTAAAATTTGATTAGTTAAACCCTCCCTCTCCGGTGATGTGTAGCTAGTATACATTGCGTCTAATAACTATAATATCTTTATATATATAATAAATATTGGGTTTAGATTTTCAGTATTCCTCCATTACACATTTACGTATCGACTGAAATAATTTGTTATTAAATAATAAGTACTCATTAGGCACAAAAAAGCATTTTCTCGGTAATCGGGGATAAATAACAAATATCATCAAAAGTATACTCTTAGTCAGTCACATAGTCCAGTACTATATAGCTACTTAGCAGCTTTCGGGAAGTTGGCGCGGGTGCACGTTTCGCCCGAGTCGTTAGTTTCGCCCGATACCCAATGGTTTTTTCATGTTTTCAGTAGTTAGATTTGAAATATTATCATCTTTGAATTAAATTATGGTTAATTAAATCCATTCCCTATAAATATTTCATTTTTCCCTTTTTAAATCTCTTATTTTTTAAATGTGTAGTGACTACACAGCACCGTAACGCGCAGGTGTATTTAGGACAGTAAGGGAAAGGTTAACAATGCAGTGTATCATTTTTTTATTACGAGCTGAACCCAGCAATGCTTTGCTATTGCTAGACTAGAATTGAATCTGTGACAGCATAGTTAATTCTGATTCGACATTTGTCCTGGTTTAATAAGTTCGATTAATTTTATAGGCATCTCATATGCTTCTTGTATTTTCCAGAGTGTAGATCTATGCGGACTATCAAACGCATTTTCATAATCTACAAATCACATGGCCAAGGAACTATTAAGTTCTTTATTCTCCTGTATACAGCGTGTTGTGGATATGATCCGCACATGACCTACCAGGTATGGAACCCGCCTGGTTCTCTCTCAATACTAGCATAATGGGCCCTTGAACTCTTTGCAGTATTATGTATGCCAGTACTTTTCTCTTACCAAAAATTAATCTTTTTGACTTAATTTTTTTTAAAAAAAGATAAAGAAACATGATTTGAAAGTTTAACCCCTGAAAACATGAATTAATTCCCTTGGATATATAAAAGCTTTTTCTACAGCCGTGAGAACGTTTGGAATATCACCTGAGGAATTATTAGAAATTTTATTTTAGAAATGTCAACTGACATTATACCAACAAAGTTCATGAAATATTTTTCAGTTTATTTACTGCATTTAGAAAATGGACTCAAAATTGTAATATGTACTTTGGTGATAGTGCAAAAATCCATAAAAAAACTTATTTATTTTGTGTTATGAAAAGCCAGAGTACTAAAACGCTATTTCATCGGTTCAATTACAAAAAATACAATAAAAGAAAAAAACATTAGACAAATGAAATGAAAATGATTAAAAGAAAAAAAACCTTCAGGGGGGGGCGTAAATATGGCATTCTGATCCAAAGCATTCAGTTGCGAATGTAAAGGAAGAAGCAGGTGGGGCGGCAGGAGCAGGGCCGGGTCTCCCAGGAGGCGGCACACTTTGGAGATGTCCGCCATCCCCGGCAGAAACACAAGTACCGCCCCGGGCGGGCGCGAGCGGCAAAGCTCGCGCACTAGCGCCACCACCAGCTCCGCGCACAGAGTCTCGCTCTCCGGCAACTGCAGGCTGGCCAGTGTGCGCGCGCTGTAGCCGCCCGCGCTGCGTAAGCGCTGCAGCAGCGGCGCCACGAGGTGCTCGTGTTGCAGGTGAGCCTTCTCCGCTTCGTGCCGGCGGGCTCGCTCCCCGCGTTTCCAGGGCGGCCCTACAGGCGCCGGCGCTTTCCACTCGGCGAAGCCGGTCATCTCTATCACGTCTTCTAGATAAAACTCCCGGATAGGAAACATGACTCCGGGAATATGCAAGAGAGGACAGCCGCCGAAGTACTGGCAGAAGCGTTCGGCATCCATGGTAGCGCTCATAAGAACCAATTTCAAATCTCGGCGTTTCGGGAGAATCTAAACAAATAAAAGAATTTGTCATTTCAAATAAATATGATATAAATGTAAATTTGCTAGATTCACCTAAAATTACTGATTACACAATTATTCATATTCTAATGGAAAACAGAAATACAATTAATAAACCAACAAAAATGACAAAAACATATAAAAATTATTAAAAATATGACAAAGAAGAATTTAAAAAACAGTTGGAATGGAATAATGGATTTAGAGTACAATTTAAGAGCAGACACCTTAGTAAAAAATTTAAAATATGCAATTGATAAAGTAGTACCCGAAAAACGGTGTAAGTAATAAGTGGTACAATATTAAACTAAAGAGGATGCAATACGAAAGAGACAGACTGTATAAAATAGCAAAACTCACAAAGACGACGAAAGATTGGGATACATTTAAGCATTGTAGGAATAAATACTCAATTGAATTTAAAAAAGAAAAAAACGAATATTTTAAAACAAAAATTGAAAATGGTAAGAGAGATCCAAAGAAGACGTGGATTACAATTAAATCATTAATAAAAAGTGATAATAAGGGAGTGAACGAAGACATTCAATTTCCGGATGGAATAGAAGGCTCAAATATTGCCAATAAATTCAATAAATATTTTATAAAAAGCATTGAGGACATTAATAGGAGTATTCCAAAGCTAGAATTTGATATTAACGATTGTAAAATAGAAGAAAGAAACATTGAATTTGTACTTAAACCATTGACAATAGAAAATTTAAGAAGTGTATTAAAAAAATGACATCGAAATCAAGTCCGGATGGGATTATGATAAAATTGATTGTAGAATCATTACGTATCACTGAAGAGTACATATTAAATATTATGAATGAATCCATTACTTCGGGAGTGTTTCCACAATCATGGAAAACATCTAAGGTTATTCCAATACCAAAATTAAAAAACGCCGTTAGATGTGAAGATTTTAGACCCGTAAATACTCTGCCTAAGTGTGAACAAATTTTGGAATATGTTGTAAAAGACCAACTTGTAGCATTTTTAGAAAGAGAGAACGCATTATATGAACAACAATGTGGATTTAGAAATAATCACTCATGTGAAATGGCCCTTAACTTAGTAATAGAAGATTGGAAGGCAGATACAGATAAAAATAATTACATAATTTCAGTATTTTTAGACTTCAGAAGAGCTTTTAAAACAATAGATAGAGAAATAATCATTTTAAAACTTGAGAAAATTGGGATAAAGGGAACTACTTTAAAATGGTTCACAGAATATTTGAGTAATAGATATCAAACTACGAAAATTTGAGATATTCTATCTGATAGTCTTATGATTTCATTGGGAGTACCACAGGGATCAGTTCTCGGCCCTATACTATTTATTATTTACATTAATGACTTGGTGAAAATTCTTAAATACTGTAAAATAAGATTATTTGCCGATGATGCCCTGGTATATATTGCAGGAGAAAATTATGAATCCATAGTACCTCAACTAAAATATGACCTTAAAAATATCAAAATATCGTTGAAGAAGAATAAACTTAAGCTGAATACAGATAAAACTAAGTCTATGAACATAGGAAATAAAGAAATTCCTATTTCACCAACAATAATGATGGATGCAGAAATATTAAAGGAAGTGAAAGAGATAAAATATTTGGGGATTATAATAGATTCTAGATTGACTTTTTCCCAGAATACAAGATATGTGAAAAATAAGATAGCAAGGAAGGTTTCTCTTATGGGAAGAATCAGAAGATATATAACTGCAGCTTCGTGCAGGATGATTTATAATTCCATAATTGTGCCTCATATAAATTATTGTAGTAGTATTTTGTTTTTGGCAACTGAAGGGGAAAAAAATAAACTTACTGTTCTGCAGAATAGGGCTATGAGAGTAATTTTGAAAAAAAATAAATACACCAGAATAAGGATGATGCTGAAACAAGCAAAAATTATGACAGTATGTCAACTAATATATTTTAATGTAATGTTTTTTGTTCATAAAATGATTAATGGTTATACCTCAAAAGAGTTGACTCAAAAGGTTTTTTCTAATCAATGTGAACACGGATATAAAACAAGAAATAAACATGAAGTAAGACTACCATTTCGTAGGAAAACAAGTACACAGAACTCATTGATGCACCGAGCTGTACAGTTATATTATAAGGAAATACCATTGGAAATAAGAGAGCAAAAAAATATTATTTCATTTATTTAAATGAAATAATATTTTTTTGACATTTGACATTTGTCAATTAAAAAAACATGTGTTTAGCAGATAAATTTTCGTGTTAGCTTTATAGAAGTTTTCTTTTTAAGTGTACGTATATCGTTTGAAAAATGTTAATAATTAGTATATGTTTTAATAATAATTAGATATAAGTTAATATTAGGACATTCATTTATTATGTTTGTACTATTTAAAGACAAAATAAAAATAAAAATAAAATAATAAAAATAAAAGATAACATTGAGTATTTTTCGTCGAGCATTATACGCAACGTGGAGTGGTAAGTGTCTCACCAGCTTTAAAATTCCCAGCAGAATATCGCAAGTGGTGTCCCTTTCGTGGACCTCGTCGAGCAGCAAGTGCGAGAGGCCTAGCAGCGCAGGGTCCCGCTGCAGGCGCTGCAGCAGGACGCCGGCTGTGACAAATTCCAGGCTGGCGTGGATGCGCGGCGGCGCGCTGTCCAGCCGGATGGTGTAGCCGGTGCTAACCCCCAGCGGCTCTGCGCGCTCCGCGGCTACGCGCGCTGCCACGCTGGTGGCTGCCAGGCGCCGGGGCTGCGTCACCATCACTCTCACTTGCGCCCCTCGCCCGCCCACCAGCGCTTCGTCCAGGATTAGTTGTCCTACCTGGGAACAAAAAAATACAACAACCTCATGGGGAATCCCACCCTACCTAGTATGCAGGCGCAGATATTTTAATTTTTATTAATTAGTTTTTTTGAGTCAATCAACAGGCTTAAGGAAGCCTTTATAGGTTGGCATTATTGACAGAAACATATTGAATTAAACTTAACATAAACAATGTAAGTAATCTTTGCCATCTTGGAATCTAAAAAACTATTTAAGAAACCATTTAAAAGTATACATGGCAAGATCTAGGCAGACATGGGAAGTGTGTCACCTTTGAAAAAGGAGCAATTATACCGCTTGCTTCTTGAATGCTAGCCTTTGCTGTAGGAACACATCGACAGTACAGTTTAGTAAGATTTTGTTAATTGTTCAGAGAATCGTTGGCAGAGGGGAAAAGAACCCGACATTGTAAAATTTCCTGCAGCAAAGAAAGCATTGGTACGCAAATTACAGTAAGGTACTTTAAGGTTAATCTGAGCAAGGATATCATGGACATCTATATAGTCATATATTATTTTGTGCAAGAATATTAAACCAGCCAAAACCCTTCTGAATTCTAAAATGAAAATGTGAAAGTATTCTAGACCAGCGTTTCCTAACCGCCGGTCCGCAGAATTACTTGTCGCCCATTATTAAATTCCTGTACTAACTAAAGCATGATCTGTTATTTCTATACCTTGTCAGGAAGTAAATTCCAGAATTCAAGCCCTCAAAAATGTACACAACGCGATCCGATCCTCTACATTAGACACATACTCGTATTGTCTTTCCAGAACACCACCCGAGTAGCCTATGTCCAGAGCTCAACGCTCCGGGTAACCGCCGTCCCTCGACTGTCCCATGGAGAACAAGGAAACCGTTTGGTACATGCCGTACCCCCGAGACAAGTGCAGGAGCGGCGGTTGCGCGTGGAGAATCGGGTACCACCTTGTCCAACGGCGACCGGCTCCTCAGTGTGAGAAACGGGTTCGACGCCTCGAACCCGTTTCTCAAACTGACGCCTCAGCTCTTAGTGATTAAACTCTGTGCGTAAAGTAAATTTTCTCTCTCTATTAAGTAGTGTAGCACCCCATCTTTTAATGTAAAGCGATGGAGACTGTAGGAGAGGTCACCTAAGATTGTTAGAAAGAGAACTACGACCTCGAGAATGAGTCTCTGTTCAGAATAAAAGGTTAAGTCCTGTTAATAAGTGCGACGGGCCACCTGTCCCACCATCGTCATTGAATCGGCCGCTTTTATTTGCCTTTCCACCTGTTATAATAAAACAATAAAAACCAATAAACAAAATACTACATAAATGAAAGTTTTTATACCTGCGTTACCAGTCTGCAAAATTTTTCTCCCATTTTCACCGGTCTGCAGGCTTAAAAGGTTGGAAAAGGCTGTTCTAGACGATCATAATAGTTAATTATAAGAGTATTTCATTATTTTTTAAAAATCAAAGATTTAAAAAATTTACATTGAACTGAATCAATCCAATTATGATTATAACACCATATTATAGAATTAAATTTAAGCAAGCTATGAACAAATTATTTATTTATTAACGGACTTATTAAGTCCATTTAAAAATGGTATATACATTTTTTTATAATATTTACAGGTATAATTGAAATAAAATACAACTAAAGGAAATTAAAGTAGGACAAGAATTAAATAATAATTACTACCTCGAGACAAGATCTGGTCTATCTTAGTGATTGTTTGATAGAAAGACTTGCACCAAAAAAGTCCCTTTAGACGGTGAAATTGCAATTGTTGGGTATTTGAATGGTTTAGATATTCTCAAAATAAATCCACCGACTTTGGATGCTCTCTTAGAGATGTAATCAATGTGATTTAGTTTTACTATCAAATGCTATCCCAAGATCTTTGATCGTCTCAACGTTTATTAAAATGGTGTTATTAATTAAATACATTTCTTTTTATGTTTTAGTAAATTTAATAGACAAACATTTACTTATACAAAAAATATATATAATTATCATAATACCAATACAATAAAGCATCAAGGTAATTTTGTAATTTATGGCAGTTATCAATAGTCTTTAGTCTTTTATGATTTTGAATATTTTAAGGTCATCAGCAAACAAAACAAATTTTAAAATAAGCCATTTATTTTTAACCATCAAATTAATAACCACAAAGTTAGTGCTTCAAATATAAATTTTGTATTTATGAAATTTAGAAAATTTAATTTTTAATGCAATATCATTTATAATTTCAAAAAAATAATAAAAATGTAAAAAAAAAACATTAGAAAGAGTAGAGGTTTATTGTAATAATTACAGTAAAACTCTGTTTATCTGAACTCCAGTCATCCGGATGGCCAAATATCAGGATCGTTATCAGGAAATAAAAAATTAAGGAGATGTTATAATACTAAATAAAAAAGGGAGTTGGCAGCCGGCCCATTTCTTCGTCGAAGCAATTAACTTTGCCGGAGTTGTTTAAGTAAGTTTTGATGTGATAGCATTTGGAACTCATTAATCCGGATAGTTGGGATTTTGGGGTTGGAGAGTAAAGAAGGTATTAAGTATGTCAACTAACCTGAGTGGTTTTTCCGCAGCCTGTGTCTCCGCTGATGACTGTCACTTGGTTTTCTTGAATACTTTTTAAGATTTCGCCCCTTTTCTGGTATGCCGGTAACTTTTTACGAAAATCTAACATCTTCACGAATTCGGGGTTGTTGATTTTGTTAAAAAGTTCCGAACGCAATGCAACATTGAGATCCGAAGGTATCGAAGCCCGTAAACCTTTCTCTAAGCACTGGTCAAGTTTGTCCAGAAAAGGGACAGTAGTAATATCGATGTATTCATCTCGAAACAGCAAGTTTTCCGCCAGGAGCGGCTCCGCTGGATCGGACCTGAGAGAGTCCAACAACCTCTCGATGGCTACTTGCCTCTCTTCGGGTAGTTCCAGTACTGGCTAGAAATATTTTTAAAACATCAGATTAGAAATGTTATTTTCTACGCGATAATGAACTCTGAATATTTTCTTCCGTTGAACGATTATGTAGAGTAAATTGGATTCTGGTTTTAGTCCTGTGGTAGTGCCATTTACTATAGATCAGAGATTTGAGGTTCAAACACTGTTTTAGTAAAATTTCAACTAGTTCAGGGTTATTTCTGACGAGTTGAAAATGGTCTATAAATTGAAATGTGCGAGTAAATTATAAGAAATATTTGTTAGGAATATATCAACCCTAATCACTGAAGAGTTCATTACCACCCAGCTGTTATCCAATGAGGGATGTTTGTACTTGTGGATTGTCGGAATACGGTTCATGGACAGGCGGAGACTAATGTCCCGCTGAAGGAATGATGATAAATAAAAGCGAATCTATTGATCTAAACGCGATACAAAGATCCACATCAAGGTGTAGTGATTACAAAAAAACAGGGACATTACGGCATTCAGCAGTTCGCCAGCCACATGAGTTGATACACGCACACAAGCTGATAACAACAACGTAAAACTGTAAAGTAGGTTCTTACCATATTTTTTTTATCCCTGTTCATTCTCTTTTTGTTTTTATAGTAAAGACCAATTTCTTTTCCTTGTAAATGCGGTGGATGACTTGATCGCTTGAAGGGTCTTCCGCGCCCGCCTCTTCCCCTGCGGAATCTCGAGGGCTCCTGCTCGAGGGGGTCTCGACTGCTGAATGTTTCGCGATGGCCGCGACCGTACGGTCTGTGGTCTCCACTACTGTCTCCAGTTGAGAGCTGCGGATAGCGATGGTCAGACTCTTGAAAATATCGATTTCGGCGCCCTCGAGAGCTATCACTATTCGCGAATGACATATTAATATGTTTACTTAACTTACAACTATGTCAAATAATCATTACGAGCACATTTCACGTAGTTATTTTTGTTTGTGCATTCTACATTGATGAAGTTGATATCGGCTTGTCAATCTTGTTACCAAAAATTACTTATCCCGTATCCGTCTATCTAACAAAAAATGACAAAACTAATCAACGATTTATTGTCAAATGTCAAATTATTTGATTATTTCATTTTCTTGATCTTTTTCTTCTTCTTTGGTGTGGATGATTATTCATCGGAGTTAAATATGGGGTAACTTGTTATTGAAAAGGTGCGAGATTGAGAAAAAAATAGGATGAGATTAAATTATTTCAGAGGGTGTAAAATAAAGTTTCGCGCTTCGCACGTATAAAAAAACGGAAGCTTTTCATCTCTCCGCCAACTGAGAAGAAGCTGGAAGGAAGATCCGCCGATCAGAAACATGATATTAAATAGAAAATCACGTCTTCCTGGTACCATTTTAAATATAAAAGATAGAAAATAATTTGTCATGTGTTTTTCTTATTTTAATTCTCAGTCAGGATAATGTAATTTTTATTAAACCCAAATGAAATTTATGTCCAAAAGAAAAGAATAAAACTTGGATCTATTCTGAAAACGTGTAATTTGGAAAATAATTTAAAAAGCTTAAATATGTACGTATGTTTATTGATTTATTTGGGAAAAACAAAACAGTTTTTACATATCATTCATATGGAAAATTAGAGTACATTAAAACTAAAATAGTTATCGTAAAAATATCTAGTGATCGTTTTCCACAGAAATATAAAATATCAAACAAGTGTACACATAGGTGCGAAGGTTTTCACGGTCACTGTTATCAATATTATGTATCTTTTTTGGGTGATACCGTGTATGTTGGATTTGATCCGACGTTTCGGCTACCATTGCAGGAGCCATCTTCAGGGAAAACTGTGTGTTTTATAAAGAAATGTATGTGTTTATGTACTAGTAATTTGTACCGTGTCACAGTCAGCAGTAGGCACATTTCTAGTTTTGTAGGAAGAATAATTATGTTTATGTACTAGTAATTTGTACCGTGTCGCAGCCGGCAGTAGGCATATATCTATTCGTTTTTGTCATATGTAGTGCTGGGAACCATGTTGAATTTAATTTAAGCCCGTCGTCATTGTTTATATTATCTGGATGTCTGTGTATTTCAATTGCCTCTTTTATTATTCGTGCACTATAATTACTAGGTTTATGTAGAATTTTTGGTTTAAAGGCGAAAAAATGTCCGGTGTCTATAAAGTGTTCCGCTATTGCGGATTTGTCTGGATGGCCAAGTTTACACGCTCTTTTGTGTTCGTCAATTCTCTTCTTTGCTGTGCGCCCTGTTTGTCCAATATACACTTTATCACATCCTTGGCAACTTAGTTTGTACACGGCTTCAGTTTCTAGAGGATTTTTAACTTTTGGGTTTACTAAATGGTCTTTTATTTTTCCCACAGTCCCAAACGTTGTTGCAATATTTTGTTTCTTCAGCACTTTGGCTATCATGTCAGTTACATTCTGTACATATGGCAGGTATGCAGTCCCTCTGGTAATATCTTCTTCCTTGTTCTTCTTTGTCCCTTGCGATTTAATAATGTTGTCAATTTGTTTCTTACATAAACATAATTATTCTTTCCTACAAAACTAGAAATGTGCCTACTACTGACTGTGACACGGTACAAATTACTAGTACATAAACACATACATTTCTTTATAAAACACACAGTTTTCCCTGAAGATGGCTCCTGCAATGGTAGCCGAAACGTCGGATCAAATCCAACATACACGGTATCACCCAAAAAAGATACATAATATAAAGTGTACACATATTTTATCCAGTACCCAGTAGTAAAATAAAATTAATTTAAAAATTAAAAAATATTAGTAGTTCTTATACTACAAATAAAATATGTTTGTGTAATAAATATAAATATTAATTTATTAAATAAAAGTAATTAAAAAAATGAAATAATTGTAATAAATGAAAAATATTTATTTATTTATATACAATAAATAAGTAAATTAATAAATATATTTTTAAAACACGAAAATAAATCAAAACAACTTATATAAAAACATTGAAGATAATACAAAACATAAACATAAATGTACATTTTTGATGACGTAAGTGCAGGCGTATTATAAAACGTCTATTGTAATAATGATATGCTCTATTGAAAAAATCATTCTTTCTTGAATTTGTCCTGGGTACCGGCAAATTGAATGTAGTTTGGTAATAATTGATCTGCAATCACTTTTTTTGTACTCCAGGTTTGAATTGCATTTGGAGTAAAATCAAATTTGTATTTTATTAAATTTATACGTTTTTTCTTTATCCTTTTAAGCCAAGCATTTTGCTTGAAATCTAAAACAACTCTCAAGTCTCGAATGACGTTTTTTCTATACCCTAGTCTGTGCTACAACCCTGTTCAACGAGACTGGCCCTCATTGCACGTGCTCGCCACGAGCTCAATACGTGTTACATCACCATATATGGTCAGTCTAGACATCCAAGGGTTCGTTTAATAGATCTAGCTAAGTGTGTAATATCGAAATAAAAAATATTTTTATGACTGGATAAATTAAATGACTAAAACTGTAATTTTCAAATCATCAGTTAACATGATTTTTTTCGATTGTTTATGTTTGCAATAACTGCATACCTTCATTTTTGTTTAAAAAAAATCAATATTTAATAATACCTACGAATATATACTATTAACAATAAAGCTTTAACCATTAATTAAGTATATTGCCATCATGATGTTTCTACAAAAGAGTAAGCAGAGAGGATAGATTCATGCATATTTTCTACATTTGAAATAAATAATCAGTGACAAACTATCAATTTCGAACGTATTTTTTTATAAAAATTATCATCTTCAAAGCCTTATCCCCTTACCTGATGGAACATAAGATGCTGTAAGATAAAATAAATGCAGCTTATCGCAAGTATTTACTATAAAGTAAGGCGATCGATTTCACGCTTCAGGTGCTAGTTTAATAATGATAAAATATAACAGTGTGATACGACCCATTAAACAATTATTTCATATTATTTATCGTTTCAGCATTTACTTTGTGGGAAAAGCATTTTGAATTTATTTAAAATAAAACACTTTGTAAATTTACCAAACAAGAGTTCAATACATTTAAAACACGACTAGTTTCGGGTAATCAGTAAATTGGGGTAATCGTGTAAATATTTACACCTGAGGGTGAGTAATACTGATTACCCGAAACTAGTCGTGTTTTAATGTATTAAACTCTTGTGTGGTAAATTAACAAAGTGTTTTATTTTAAATAAATTCAATTGGTTCATGTTGACATTTTAAATACGAGAGTGACGCAATAACATATTAGCAATACTAGGGTTTAGCAGTTGACAGTTCCCAGATAGCAGTGAAACTTGGTACAAACTTGATTTAAGATTGATGGAAGGTTGAAAAGGAAAATTTGACGCGACAAGTTTTTATCAAAAGTTGCTGGAATATTGTTATGTCAAATTTGAAGAGACAAGTTTTGACGAAACTTGCTGGACTCTTGTTATGTCAAGAATGGTATTTCAGAATCCAGGAGCTCAATCACAGATGGCTATCGACATGCTAAAAAACGTGCTAAGTATTTGAGCGATCACCACGAACAATCATGAACACGCTGAAGTTAAAGCGGTCGCGTTGCAAAACGCCATAGATAAGTTCCTGTGCGAGATTCAACCAATCCTCTTGAACTGACCGAAGTTGAATTTCGTTTTGCAACGCGACCGCTTTAACTTCAGCGTGTTCATGATTGTTCGTGGTGATCGCTCAAATACTTAGCACGTTTTTTAGCATGTCGATAGCCATCTGTGATTGAGCTCCAGAAGTCATATAGTGATGATCAAAACATTGCCATATACATAAAACTATGGAGAGAATTCCTTTTTTTAATTTAAACTGTTATTTATTTATTTATTTATTTATTTATATACGGCATTTCTACAAAAAAAAATCGAGTATGAAATATTAATATACTCGTACTGTACACATTATTAATTACTTGAAATACATACATATATTAAAGAAATTATACAATAACAAAATACATTAATCAATCAAATTATAACTATTCCAACCCAATCCTCTGAAGATGATTTGCTCTTTTTGATAAAAATATGTTGGTCACTTTATTTTTTAAGTTAGGCAGAGATAAACTAAATATATCAAAATGTGATGCATATTCATTCCCGGTATTCTGTAATATAACAATAGGTGAGTTATATTGAGCTACCGTTCGAGAATTTTGACAATAAAATATTGTAGATGTTCTGCTTAATCTAGGTGGTACATAGAATGAAATCAATTCAAATCAATCCCAGGACTTTTCTACAAGACCGATTTTTTTTTGGCACCACAACAGTGAATTACAGCACGGTACGCCCAGCCTCACCAGGAGTCGAATCCAGAACCTTCCATGTGTGAGCCAAATGTCTTAACCACTACACCACGGAGGCCGCCGAATTAAATTAGTGCATGACAAATATCCAAAAAAGAGGTTAATTCCAAACAACATTCAGATTGGCAATACTATCAAAGTCATAGAAAAATGAAATATTTCACCGTTTTTGTACGTGGGTGTCATGTCATTTTTATTAATGCATTTATCATTGGACGTTTTTCCGGCGATTTTAAAACTTTTAATACTGTCTAAGTGTTAATATTTAGTTTAAAGGATAAACAATTGATATGCCACTGAGGAAAAAACATTAAAAATGAGTTTTTGTTGCACTGTCACTCGACAAAACCGTCTTGTCAAGAGCTCTTTAAATGTAAGTACGAGTATGATAATCTCATCCACTGCATAATGCTAACAAGAGTTTAAACTGATTAATTATTAAATATCACAAACATTATACTATTATTAAATAGAATTGATTGAATTATGTTTTATTTACAGAACGAAAAGGCTGTTGATAATATATGGGTATAATAAACCAATACTTTAACCCCAGAGGATCTTATACTTCACAAAAGTTAACAGATGGAAGAGTTGAGGAAATGAAGATGTTTAAACGCAGGCAGAACGCTTAATGTTACACAGTTTGTAAAGTGGCCACTTAAACCAGCCAATGACAGTACATAAACCCAGTAAATACCTAGACTTCCATATTCCCTTCTCAAAATGTTTTCCCTCTGTTGCAACAAGTTTGGATTTGAATATCGGATACTTTTAACCATGATGAAATTCCATTAGTCAAAAAGATAGTAAGTCATAAAACAGTTTTATTTATTTGTTTCAGAGCTGAGAGACAAAAAAATGCACCGGACTCTGATCTCTAGTCAATTGACATAAATTATTTGACATCACATCATCTGACTTTCTTGGCAAAAATAGCCCGTAATTTTTATTATTTATTTAAAATAAATATACTGAGTAATAATAACAAGATATTTTATTTAATATTAATATTTTTAAGAAGCTTCGTGTTTTTTTTTGTTTTTGTTTTTTTTTGTTTTTTCTTTTTTTTTCTTTTTTTTTTTGTTTTTTTTGTTTTTTTTTTGTTGTTTTTTTTCTAAATAAATCCAAACTCGCATGATGTTTGTAAAAACAAACATCATGCAAGTTTGTTGGATGGTAACTAGGAAGTTTGCTTTAAACTTGCCTCAAGTTTACAGAGTTGCAATCTCAAACTTGGGTCAAGCTTGAACTCTTGATACTTCAAACTTGATACAAGCTTGAGGCAAGTTTAAATTGCTATCTGGGTTATGACCACCAGTTTTTTTTATTTGCCTGATTTAACGTAGAACGTGGCATCTTTGACATTTTTAGAAAAAATATAACGGGATTACGCATAATTGGTTTGCTCGAACTGGAATGTATCACTGAGATGGCATATGGAATAACCGGTGAGCGACCAATATGTTGGATAATTTATAAAGCGCCGTTTTTGTAGAAATCATCTCAAGGGCGCTGTACAATAAATGAGTTTAAGTGATATTAAAAAAAAAATATATATATATAAATAGAAGTTAGATTACATCAAGTCTTGCAGCTACTGAGCGCACGGACGGTTGGAATTTTAGACCCAATTTACTCAATTTGGAAATTTAATGGTTGATAACATTTACCTATTGAAGCTAGATTACTAATCGTCTTGCAGCTACAAAGTGCATGGACGAGTGAAATTCTAGTAACTTAAATTTATACCAATAATTATACGTTTGTATAAATGTAAAGTGTAATGAAAAATATAATAATCCATGTCCAAAAATCTGGTTTCATTTTACACCGAAAACTGTAGTTTTCACCCGCCCGGACACTTCATGCTCACTAATATCACTTAATTATTAATTCACCCATAAGGAATTATCAAATCTCTGTTTTGGTCGGGTATATTTAATTATCTAAAACATTATGCATTGAACGTGTACTTACCTATTAACTTAAATCAATAAGTTAGTAATTTTATATTCTTGCTTCTTTTACATTGTATTTATTGGAAAACATTAAATGTAAAAGTTTTTAATAAGGAGAGTAAAGATATCGGTAATCTGGATTGCAAAACTGGCCCCCACCAAACACGCATTTCGAGTTTGGAGGATCTTTTAAAAATGTATTTACTTTAGTTATAATTTGATCCGTTCTCATAAAAACTCTCGCATACTAAAAATTTAAAGTGTTATGTTTACGCGAGAAAGCAGTGCATTTTTTTATATTAAGGCTAAGATAGTTGATGCAGCAATAATCTGAAAGGCGGATCAAATCAGCCTGTGAAGCTAGGGTTTCCTAAGACTGAACGGTGATGCGGTGGACAGCCGTCGTAACGGTGACTAGAGAGTGGTTTCCTAGAAAAACGGTGTTGACAACACCGCATCACCGTTCACTACGGCAGTTAAGACAAGGGGCGCCGCTGTCCTAGGAAACCCTAGCTTTAGAGATTACAGTCCTCAATTGAATTTATTTTCATAAATATTTTACTATTGTCAGCAAGAGTACAGATTTGGCACGAAGAAAGCATTCCTGAATGACGTTGATAAATATGTTAAATAGAAGGGGCCCTAGAATTTATTGATCCTTGGGGTATGCCAGAAGTAACGGAAAACCAGTTGGTTTTGTATTTAATGAAAGGACACGTCCATCGATATAAATTACCACTAATGCCAATTAGTTTAACTTTTTGAAGTTGAACTTTATGACCTCACCTTAATCGAAGGCTTTACTAAAATCCGTGTAGATTAAATCAACTTGGAATCGGTTGTCCATAAGTTTTAAGAAGATATTTAGTATAATAAACTAAATTGGTCATGGTAGATCTACCAGATGTAAATCCATGCTGTGAAGAATAAACTAAGAGAAGACTTAAGTGCTACGGATACTTGATAATTAATTTTCTTCTCAAGTAGTTTTGAAAAAAATGGATAGTTTAGAAATCGGTCTATAATTTATGACCTCCGATTTAGGGCCTGATTTATAAATTGGAG
This sequence comes from Micrasema longulum, assembly GCF_059751315.1. Classification (NCBI taxonomy): domain Eukaryota; kingdom Metazoa; phylum Arthropoda; class Insecta; order Trichoptera; family Brachycentridae; genus Micrasema; species Micrasema longulum. Next base: position 10,498 of record NW_028279476.1, on the reverse strand, counting down.
AAATGATTGTCTATGACTTACATTGGTGGCAGTTGATTTTGTGTCGTAAAAAATTATAATTGTGTTTAATATATGTTTAATTGAAAATAACGTACTAATTTGTTAAAAAACAGAGGGTTAGTTATATTCTTTTTATACTATAAAGTGTCTATAGTAGAATGAGTTTATTTTAGTTTTGTTTTATTCCGATTGTCCTGAAACCTCAAACCAGGTAACAAAACTTTTTTTTCCGCATGTGTAAATATTCTTTAATTTAGTTAATTTTCATTGTAATATTTTAAAAAAACACATGGATGATAAAGAGAAACCACCGGATTCACCGGATGAATCCCAATCTGATTTATCGTGCGGCACTATGGATGCAGTTCCAGACCCCGCCGAATTTGTAACAATAAAGGCTAAATCCAAAAAACCGAAACTTATTAATACGAAGAAGAAATCGAGTTCTGATTTAGACCACCCCCTCCCACACAAACCCTCAACCTCTCGACCTCTGACTTCTGCAACCACAAGTACCTCACAGGTCCTAAACGCGGTTCCACCTACCACCACACCTACCAAAGTTCAATCCCGAATGTATAATGGAATGGATCGCGCACCATTCATTGTACACGTAACCAAAGTAGGTACAAGTAGACGGTGTCACCCCGACCAACCTGTAAGATATTGACTTTGGTTGATTTTTTCATAGAAATAACATCTGGACTGCCCGGGACGGAATTAAGTCCGTCGGTCGTAACCGCGTTTCTGTGGAGTTTAAGACGGCAAACGAAGCCAATACGTTTGTAGCATCTGAAATAGCCAAAAAGGGTAATTTCAATGTAGGTATTAATCCCGACTTTCCAAATTACTAAACAGGGTGTTATCAAAGGCATCCCTTCGCACTGGTCCGAACAGGACATTGTGGAGTATGCCGAGGTACCTCGTGAATTTGGTAAAGTAATCAAGGCTCGACGACTATGAAATATTTTGGTGTAAAAACACCCTTTAAATAAATATTTTGTATCGACCATGTCGCGAATCGAACCCGAGACCTCTTGCTTGGTAGGCAAATGCGCTGACCATTACACCACGAGGCCGACAAAAGTATTTTTTTATTCGTTTAGGTTAGGTTAGGTTAGGTTAGGTTAGGTTAGGTTAGGTTAGGTTAGGTTAGGTTAGGTTTTTTTTTTTTTTTTTTTTTTTTCTTTGTTGTGTTATTTGATATCCCTTGCTTATAACTATACAAGGTGATATTTTTGGGCTGTTATTTTTGTTAGTGCTTTGTGTATGATTTTATGTGTTTATGTTTTGTGTTGAAGCTGTGACATGGACTATTTGCACTTTCCGACATTCGTCTAGTGCCTATCCATCTTCGTCCCGCCCGCCCACGTTTTACCAAACAATGTCGCGATTCCCAGTCCAGTGTCACGCTTCATGCACAGGCGGTCACCTTGCGGTTTTTGCCAAGTGCGCTCTGCGTACACTAACTTAGTCACCACAACATATCCAGCAACACGTGCGCATGTCGAGACTCGGAATTGGAATCAGCACCGTTGTCAAGGGAACCATGTAAAACCTTGACTGGAAAGGGATTAACATAAATTTATATTTCTATAACATAATAACAATAAATGTAACGAAAGTTACATAATAATTTGTAACAATAAGTTATTTAACAATAGATACTTAACAAAAGTTACGCACCTACTTCATAACAATATATATGTAGCAAAAGTTACATATCAACTTCAAAACAATAATGTAACAAAAGTTACATTACAGAGTCAGTCAAAGCAACAAGTAACAACAAGTAACAAAATAACAGTAACAACTGTAAAATGGTTAAACTATAGCAATTTAAATATAAAATATAGCTATGTCTATTGTTAGTGCATGCATATCACAGTTGAAAAGTTTTGGGTACTTGCCCCATTACTTGTTCATTGGCCTTATTTTTTCTATTATTAGTTTAGCGTAAGACACGAACTTTTGGGACAATATGCTGTGCTGTAGAACTGTCCGAAAATCTTCAATTGCAATTTTTCTTTTGTTGCACTCTTTTTCCAAATCATACCTGTCTTTCGCAAACATTGGGCAGTGAAGGAGAAGATGTTGGACATTTTGCTCGCTTAGCGTATCGCATGGGCAGGCACTGCTACTCTTCAATTTAAATCTGTGAAGATACGAAAGTGTAGCACCGTGACCTGTGAGAATTTGTGTTAATTCAAAGGTGTGTTTGTTTGCTTTGCCAAATTGTTTGCAGTCATTTAAATTTTCAAAGAAATATTTATTTACTGACCCAGTAGAGCTTGTTTGGTATCGGTTTTCCCATTCTTCGAGAGACTTTTCTCTTAGTTCCCTTTTTGCGTAGCTTAGTGGAAACTTTGTGTATAGCTTTACAGTTTTTACGTGTAAGGCTGCATCTTTCGCTAACTCATCAGCTCTATCATTTCCAGAGAGACCGTTATGACCACGTATCCACAAGAATTTGCATTCAATGCCTCTTTTCTCGAGATTTCTCGAAGATTCTTGTATGCAGAGGTTAGGTTAGGTTAGGTTAGGTTAGGTTAGGTTAGGTTAGGTTAGGTTAGGTTAGGTTAGGTTAGGTTAGGTTAGGTTAGGTTTTTTTTTTTTTTTTTAAATAATTTTATTATCCTTTCATTAATTTCACCTTGCTTATATATGCAAGGTTTTTTCACAAACTACTTAAATGGTTTCTTAAATCTAAAAAAAAAATAATACAAATTTTAAACATGTTTTGAGAATAAATAAAATTGTGAGTGCAGTTTCAACTGCTTTTTGCCTGATAACTTGACGTCTTAAAGTTCAAAAATGTACACATTACAGAAAATAAGTGTAAAAAAGTTAGCATCCAATGGCTCCTTATTTCTCTACAGGGTTTAATCATATTTAAATGTTCACATAAGAAAAGCATCAGAATTAGTTTCTTAAATCTAAACAAAGTACACTATTATAAAACTTATAAAATAACTACATAAATGAGTTTTTTTTTAAGTTATACCACCAACTTGAAAAAGTGCAGTTACGTAAAAATTTAGATAGAATCGATACATTTACATTAAGAAGTAAACTTTCATAATTTAGAAAGAGGGAAAAGAAAAACGGTAAAGATCCTCAACAAGAATAGGAACATAGTTAGTTTCTTAAATATAAACAGAATTTTATAATACATAAATGTTCACATAAAAATTAGTTTCCTAAATACAAAACATTAATCTTAAAAAAACTAATCTTAAATTTAAGCAAGGTTATATAGATTACATAAATATGCACATGAAAATAGCTGCAAAAATAAGTTTTCCTAAGTCCTAAGTCCTAAAAAACATGCTAACATGTTCTAAAAACGCCTTATAGTACATAGTTCACAAAAAGTTACAACAATTTATTGTTACTAGATTACTTTAGTAAAGTTCAGTGAAAATTCAAGTAAAAGTTCAATTCAATTCAAGTATGTTCCAAAAACGTTTTATAGTACATAGTTCACAAAAGGTTACAACATTAAACTTCAGTGAAAATTCAAGTAAAAAAAACATAAAAAATACATATGGCTAAACTACATAAGAAAAGATTAAATATAAAAAAAAAAAAAAAAATATTAAAAAAAAGAAATGAAAAACAACCGACCAATTCCTGGACGGTTCCAAAAGGGGTTTTAGTACATTGATATAACAATAAAGTAGTAACATATTATCTTTCTTAAATCTAAACAGGGTTATGAAGTACTTTAACATTAACATAAAAAGAAAAACAACAAAGTTAGTTTCGTAAATCTAAATATAAACCATTTCTGGAAAACGTGAATCGAATTGTTTCAACAAAGTAGTATAGAAACGAGATTCACACTTACAGAAAATACAGGTAGTAAGAAAATGAGAAAGAGTCGCATAAACAGTAAATAAAGAAAACAAAATAACAAACTAAAGCTATATAGTCTGAGTTATCCGATAATAGCGTTACATTTGTTGGCACACATATTGATAATCAATGAATTTGCATTAAGATTAAGAGAACAACAACAACAAGAAAAGAACAAGAAACAGAGTTTAACTTACTTATACCTACGAGCTACGTGCCACGGTTCCCCACCAGGTTTTTGTATATATTGTTACAAAATAGTATTAAAGATAAAGAAATAGTAAAGTGATGTCAAATGAAATGAATTTTTGTGCAAATGAAAGCACCTTACAATAATAAAAATAACTTTTTATTTACAGATTTTCACTTTTAGGACAAAATTTTGCAACAAAAGAAGAAGAAGCACTGTTCAGCTGCTTTACACCTACATATTAGGTTCTCCACAAAGATTATACATACATGTTATAAAAAAGTATTGAAGATAGTGAAGACGACATATTATATGAAATAAAATGAGTTTCTGTGCAAAATAAAAGCACCTTACAATAAGAAAGATAACATTATATTTACAGGTTTACATTTAAGAGTTATATTTGCACTTCACGGTTAGCAAAAGACATGGACTTATAATTATATTTACATATGAACAGTGAAAATATGTTGACATTTAGTTTAAAATGGTTTAATAAAAATGATTATGTTTGCATTGAGAAAAGAGTTCAGGAGAAAATAAAAGTTAGAATAAAAAGAAAAATGATAGTGTTTGATTTGCCACCAACAAAGTGATAAATATAAGAAAAAATAAATATTTTTTTTTTTCACCTCTGATGTCTCGTGTATTTAGGACACAGTAGGAAGAGCACAAAGCCCACTTATAAACAAACAAATTAGCACACTATTTACAATTCTAGATATAATGAGATAACGACAGATAGATAACGGTTTTGTAAAAAAAAATTAAAGAAAATGAGTAAAATGTAAGTAACTTAAATAAGTGTAAATTAAATTGTTTGGTACAAGTATACATATTCTACAAAAATAAAAAATAAAATAAAAACAAGAAATGAAATATAGATTTATAGTAAGCCTAGAGGCTTAAGGCTTAGAAATCTGGAAGTTCATCCTCCTCCATTGTACTTTTTGAGCTGCACAACAGTTTCTTCAAGAAAATCTAAATAAATCCCGGTAGCAACTCCACTTCTAAGGACCTCCCGTGGATTCATAACGTCAATATTTTGAGCATCGCACTCCTGCTTCAGAATCCATCTGTTCCGCTCAAACATTGGGCAGGATTTCAATACGTGTTCCACAGATTGAACAGTAGAGCTGTCACATGGGCAGCATGCATCAGAACGAAGTCCAAAACGATTGAGATATTGTCTAAAAGCTCCATGTCCAGTGAGCATTTGGGTAAGAAAATATCTTCTTCCATGCTTGTTGAGGATGCAAACAGCATCATGCACACTCTCAAAGAACATCTGTGTGACTTTCCCATTTGCACATTCTTTATACCTTTTGTTCCATACAGTCATGGAGTTTTGGTGGTACAGGTATTTTACATAGCTTAGTGGAATCATTGAGAAAGTAGGTACCGACTTTTTAATGGTTGCTCGTTTTGCCAGCTCATCTGCTCTTTCATTACCTTTTAAACCTACGTGCGCCCTCACCCACATCAAGTGTATTGTAGAGTTTGTACAGCGCAAGAGCTCGTGGATTTCGTTGATGATTGAATTTGTTGAGTAATTAGCCTGCAGAGCCGCTAACCCAGATTTACTATCACTATAGATGTTGATAATGTTCCGATGTGTGTAGTCATTACTCCATTTGACAGCTTCCTTTATGGCCACCAGCTCCGCTTGAAAAACACTACATTCGTCAGCCAACTTCAATGTTTTTGCTCGAATTTCACTATCGTTTACATAGGCAACGAAAGCAGCTCCAACTTTTCCGTCAATTTTGCTCCCATCTGTGTAGATATTTAAGGCTGAGCCATCATCTTCTAGAGTTTCACCTGGGAAAGAAATGTTAGGTGGTAACCTCTCTGCAGGGTGTCTTAGAAGCTTAAAAGAGACTCTCCTTTGTACTAGTCGGTCACTAGGTAGTCCTTTGATGGCACCAGTAGTCTTTGTATGGTAAACATCATGGAATTCTTGAATTTTTATATCTACTGGCACAATTCCAGATATAGCTAGAGCAGAGTTGGTTGATATTGTTCTATAACCCTTGCAGAGCATTATAGCAAAATACCTTTGTGTGGCAATGAGCTTTTTTTTGTTAAAGATGCTAAGGTTGTTGCCCCAGGCTCCTGCTCCATATGTGATGACTGGAAGAATGAGTGTTTCATAAATAAGCCTGCGAATTGTGTCAGAGAGACCCCAAGTTGGTTTTGCAGCTCGAATAATCCGTTTATGCAGATTTAAAGCCTTACTGCATATTTGATCAACATGTTCATTCCAGTTGAGTTTATCATCTAGATAAATTCCCAGTATTCTCAGGTATTTGACTGCTTTAACTTCAATATTATTCATGAGTATCTTTGGATAGACTGTTTTGCCGGGTTTGAAGAATAAAACATTCGTTTTTTCGGGGGCAAATTGAAGTTTAGCTTTCATGCCCCATTTATGTACAGTATCCAGAGTCAATTCACACTTTCTTACTAGGTTTATTATGTCAAATTCTGCAAAAATAACGATTATGTCATCCGCATAAGCCTGAACAAATAAAGAAGGATCCATCAACAGCTCCAAAAGATCGTTAATAATGATGTTCCACATAATAGGCCCCAAAATTGACCCCTGTACACATCCTTTAGTATTCGGTCGGGTATCGCTTACTCCCGCGATTTCAATTTTAATACACCTTTCAGTAAGGTAACTGTGTAAGAGATTATATTGATCTGCTGGGATATCCATTTTCTTTAATTGGAACAAGAGAATGGGCCACCATGCGTTATCGAAGGCGCCTTTAATATCAAGAGAGACAACGGCTATCTTCTTTTTTCCCATTTCTCTAACCGTATTTAGATGATGGACAATATTATAAACAGAATCTTCAGTTGACCGTTGTGGCAAAAAACCAAATTGTTTGTCGGATAGTTGATTTCTGTGTAACAGATCCGAGATAAGTCTATTGCAAACAATTTTTTCAAGAGTTTTCCCAAACACAGGTAAAAGTCCAATTGGCCTATATGATCTAATGTGGTTATAGTCATTTTTTCCTGCCTTAGGAATTATGACGGTGTATGAAGTTTTCCAGATTCTTGGAAAGTATCCTAAGGCTTGACACCTTTTGACTAAATGCAGGAAAACATCCGGATGTGCTTCAACTGCATGTAGGCAAATGTCACTTGTAAGTTGATCGTGACCAGGAGCTTTTTTATGGTTTTGATGGCAAAGAGCCGTCATAATTTCATGGTCTTGAAAAACAGGCTCCGTTCTAGAGCCAGCATATGGAAGAGAGGAAACCTTTCTCAAGAAGTCCTGCTGATTTGTATCAGAAGTTGGATCATCTGCAGGATAAAAAGTTTGGAACAGCATGTTTAGAGTTTCTTTGGGACTTTTGCATATTTGAGTGCCATCCGTTAAGTGAATAGGAAGACTAGTACTTATTTTGCTATTCACGATTTTGTTCACTTTTCCCCATATTCCATCTTTGGTGGGCGAAGAACAAAAGTCTTTCCAGCTACTTGTTTTGGCTAAGTCAATAGCTAGATAAAGTTCATTTTTTAAAATTTGATGATTACTCAGTAAAAAAAATTTTCTGCTGCCAGAAGCATTCGAAATTTTGCGCTTTGACTTGGTGATTTTTTTAGATAAATCTCCAATTTCTCTTGTCCACCAAGGAGGTTTTTTTGTTTTGGAGGATTGTTTTATAGTCGAAAAAATCCTATCACAAGTTTTGGCAATAATCTTTGAGTACATTGATGTAGCATTTTCCAGTTCATTTTGAGAAGAAACAGAAATTTTTTCAGGGGTAAGAAAGTCAACTTTGGCTAGTGAAGACAAGGTTTTTCTAAATCTCGGCCAGAGTTTAGGATAAATGTGATATTTCCTGGTGGTAGATTTACTTTGTGTCTTGAGTTGGGTGTTACGGAAAAAGAAATTGCGTTGTGGTCCGATAATGTTGAGATCACGTGATCCACTTTCCAATTTTCAATTTTATCAACAATCTTAGAGGCACAGATTGTAATGTCCAGAATGCTTTCGATAACTTTTCCTCCACGCACAACTTGAAAAGTAGGAGTCTTGCCACAATTGAATACTGCAAGGCGTTGGATGCAATAAAATCTGCCAGAAAATCACCTCTACGGTCTGTTCTAGGACATCCCCAAAGTATGTGCTTACAATTAAAATCGCCTCCCATTATAAAATCACTTTTGGTATTATTTAGAAAATTCTGCAATACATCAAGGACAGAGTTGACATTAGAACTTGGCTCAATGTAAACCGAAATAATGTTCAGGTGTTTGTCAAACTCACAGGAAATAGTCACAATGGCAATGTTTCTGTCAGCCAGAATTCGGAGTTTTGCCAACACAGTAGAGAAGGATTGGTAACAATTATAACCGCCTTATTGGGTTCGTGCTTGGAACTAACGGAACTTTCAATAACTCTGACCCCGGCGTACTGCTTGCACTTTCCATACGATTATAATGTCACCATTCTCTTGCTTGAAGTTTCTGATGATTTGGTCCGTGGCAGCCTGGCTTCGTTGAAGGTTACATTGGATGATCTTCAGGAGAGCGCCCTTAACAAAGGTAATCAACCCTTTCTCTGGCCCTTAAGTCCATAAAGGAACGAAGAGGACACAGTTTGCTGGTTGCGAAATGGTCATTGTTTTCATTTTTTCTAACAATGCAGTTATGGCACTTAGGATGACCCTGCTCTTTGGTAGGACAATCCATAGTTGAATGATTTAAAGTGCAATACGCGCATTTTTCCTCACTGCTGCAGTACTTTTGGATATGCCCAAAAGATAAACATTTAAAGCATTGAACCAGAGGACTCTCGTCCTCTACTACAACTCTCTGGTATCCAATGTTAACTTTATTTGCCCGTGTAAGAATTTGCCAAGTAGAAGGGCTGACCTCGCATACAATATTAACAAGGAGAGCGTTTCTATTCCTTTTTTTATATTTTAATAAAAGATCTCCACTGGGAATATTAAGGCATTTATTTGAGTATCCATAGACTCATTGATGTCCTCTTGGGAAACGCCTTTAATGAGACCCTTTAATACAAGACGAGTTTCTTCCTCCTTCCTTCCTCCACAAGCAGGTAGTAGTGTTACTTTTTATTTCTTTAATCATTTTCTCTCTATCACCTTTGGTGGAGCAGTTGATGACAACTTTTTGGTTACCAATTTGTCTAATCCAGCAATACCAATTCCCGTGGAGCGGACGTTAACACTCTTCTTAACCATACCCTCAATTTCTTCGCTTTTTTTATTGGGTCATTGGATTGCACAATGAGGCATAACTCATTTTAGGCGTGATTGATGTCATTTTAGGAGTGGAAGGGCCTTTAGTGGAGTTAAAAAGACCTTCGAGGGTCTGTAGAGTAGGAAGGGTGGCTATAATAGCCGATTGCTCTTTAACTGCCCTCTCTAGGCTTTCAAAATTTGCAGTACTTGAACCATGTTCGCTCACAACTAGTTGCCTGATAATTTTATCAAGGCCCTTAAGAGATGCGACAACCTCTTGTTTAATGTCTTTCCTAAGGTTTCCAGCCGTATTTAGTGCTTCAAGCGCTTTTCCATAAGGCGCAAAGATTCCTCAGTAGGAGAGACTGTCTGCAAAAGGGTCCTATCAGGCGCGACGAAAGTCCCAGAATCGGGGGATGAGTCCCTTGATCCAGGAATTGACGGGATCCACTCGCAATAATCTTGGGCCCTAGACTAGGGCGAGTTGGCTTAACAGACATGGTGGTTAAGTGATATTTAGGACCGTCGAAAGTGACAAAAAGAAAGAAAAATTGTTAAAGAGAAAACTCACAGAATGCTTTAAGGAAAGAGTTCAAACGCGCCGGCAAGCAGAAGCCTCAATGCGAGAAAAACGACCAACAGAACAAAATGGAATTCCGAGATTTTCCGGTGGTTTTCCGGGCCTTTTCGAAAAGAAGGTGTTCCAGGAATTTTCCGACTTTTCACTGAGAGAAAATTTTTACTTTCCACAAACTAAAAATTTTAGAAGTGTCTAACTTCCAGTGGGAAACAATTTGTTATTTCAAAAGGATTTAAACGCGCAGGCAACCAGAAACCTCTTCGCAGGGCAAAACGTCTAGCAAAATGAAAGTGGATTTTCCGGTTTTTCCCGGCTTTTCCGACAAAACAGGGGTCTAAAAGTTTTCCGACTTTTCACTAAAAGAAATGTTATTTTTCACTTACGGAAAATTCACAGAACACTAAACACTTATTTGTAATTTTGATTACGGTTATTTTCAAACAGGAGCTCTCAAACACGAGACGACTGCTCAAGACGAAGGACAGACACTGAATGGCACTTAAGACTTTTTGGCATCAAAAGGTGGACAAACGAGCGTGGATTTATTAGTTTGAATCCAGCGGTGGGAGCTTCTTTGCTCAGACGTCCTCGCGGTGCGGCGTCGAACTGCAACTGGTTAGGTTAGGTTAGGTTAGGTTA